>NW_024531821.1:2104455-2383897 GCF_017590135.1 Pyrgilauda ruficollis
GGGCGGTCCCGGTGCTGCGCGGCCCCGCCGCCGCTCCCAGCCGCTATAAGCGGGCGGCCGCGGCCGCGCTCCGCAGTGCATGGCCGAGCTCCGGCCGGCCCCCGCCGCTCCGCCGGGACCCTCCCCCGGGCCGGTCCCGGCCCCCTCCCCGCCAGCCGTGACCTTGGCATCCTCCGGCCGCGGGGACAGCCCTGGGGACAGCCGCCGTGGGATGCGTTAGGCGGCGGATCGCACGGGAATATTCTCCTGGGAGAAGGAGAGCGGCAGCCTCCTCCCGCGGCCGGGGAGCGGCAGGAGAAGCGGATTTAAAGAGCATCTTCGCCCCTTTGTTGGGTGAGAAGGACGGGGAAGGAGCGGCAGGATGAGCACTAGCAGTGAGTACGGCGTCCTCTCGCCTTGGCTGAGGGAATGGGGCTGATACCGCACCGAGCTGGCTGGGAGCAATTGGAAAGAAAATGTCATAGCGGCGCTGACAAGCCTAGTGGGATGAATTTTGGGTTATTTTCCTGCCTGCCTTTTGCTCGCCTGCTTTCTGACAGGCTCTGGCTCGGCTGTGTTTGATGTGGGCTGAGCCGTGGTGCTTATCTCCACGGAGTACTTTTCTTGGCTTGGATTTCTGGGGTTTTGGAGGGCAGAGCATCGACTGAAATGTCGATACGCAACATGGTGAGAGGCAGCCAGGAGCGCTCTGACAGGCACAGCCTCACTTGCTGCTGCCTCTGCCTGGGCAGAAATGGACGGCAGGGGAGGAGGAGAAGGGTGAGGAGAGACCCAGAAACCTGAGCAAAGCACAGGTGCAATCCTAAAAAAAAAAAAAAAAAAAAAAAAAAAAAACAAAACAAAAAAACCCAAACCTTCTGCAGCTGGGGATGTGGGTGTTGCTATTGTGCGTGTGAGACAGGGACGGAGGCACTCATGCGCTGTGGATGAATTTCTAAAGAAGCAGAGCTCGGAAATGTGCTGCATAAGATGAGAACTGGCACCAGGCTGCTCACTTTGGATTCTGTGCCCTTGCTGGAAAGTCTGGGAAGATTGATCAGGGTTGAGCAAGTCACAATCAATTTCTTTTCCCTGCCTGACGTGCTGTGTGACAGCTGTGCCCACCTCGCTGGCGCGGCTTTGATCCCTGGCTTTAAAAGCAGCAAGTCCCTGGTAAAGGAGTCGATGTTGATGGCCACCTGAGGGGCTTCCTCCTGGGCTAACCTGTCCAGGGAAGCCCCCCTGTCCCTCCCGTGGGTCCTGGAGCTGTGTGAGGAGTGGAGCCCTCCCCCAGGCACGAAACAGCAGAGCAGCAACTTCTCCATTGCACTGGCGTGCTGAGGTTTCTCAATCCGAGGGCTTGGGGTGGTTCCCGAGCAAAACACCGTGAAAAATGCCTTGGCACGCTGCGAGGCAACAGAACAGGTGATTCCAGCTCTGTTGGGCTGTGTCAGAGGCAGAGGAAACTTTCCAGGTGCCCTGTGCCCGAGCCACACCTGGGGCAGGAGCAAGCCCCCTCCCGGGGGAGCGGGGCTGGAGCTGCCTAGGTAGGAAACAATAGGGACTGATCCTTTCCGAGCCTGCAGGATGCCTGCTAACAAAGGGTCCTCCCTCTGCTCCTCGGGGGGAGCAGCTCAGGTCTGCTGCAGAGCCCTGCTGGGGTCGGTGGCCACCGTGGTCAGGTGGGACTGCTGGGCTTCCTCTGAGCCAATTTTGACAAATGCCTGTTGGTTCCTTTTGGGATTCCTTGCCAGCTCTTAATAGCTGCTGCTGGAGATAAGGGCTGTTTATGGCACTGCTGTGTTCCAGCTATCTGATGGTGCTGCAAAACTCCTTCAGCTGCGGCCTCCCACGCCCAGAGAGGTGCCAAGCACTGCTGCCTGCCCCCTGCTCTGCCCAGGGATGTGCCAAACCCTGCTGCCTGCCCCCTGCTCTGCCCAGGGATGTGCCAAGCCCTGCTGCCTGCCCCCTGCTCTGCCCAGGGAGGTGCCACGTGCTCCTGCCCCCCGCCCTGCCCCCTGCTCTGCCCAGGGATGTGCCAAACCCTGCTGCCTGCCCCCTGCTCTGCCCAGGGAGGTGCCAGGGATCCAAACCCTGCTGCCTGCCCCCTGCTCTGCCCTGCCACACAGGGAGGTCACTGGGCACAGCCAGGAGTCCTTGGGAGCTGCTCCTCCTTCTGCCACCACCCGGCTCCGTGCCCCTGGGCACATCACTCAGCAGTGCCAGCAGCTGCCAGGGCTCTTGCCAAGCCCTTTGGGGGGCTTTGCACTCTTTGCCTAAGTTGCCATTACCCCATTTTAAGTAGCCACGTGTTTTAGTCAAGGCTTGGCAACTCTGTGACATCCCCTGGGGCTCAGGGTGCTGGGGCTTGGTGATTTATGGGTCACTGCAGGTGCCTTTGGGACCACCCCAGGCTGTGCAAACCCTTCTGGGGCTGGCTCTGCCCTCTTGGGCTCCCAGTTGCTCTCCCAGCAGCTGGAGGGCTCTGAGCAGGGCTTGGATGCTCAAATGCTGCTTCACTTGTGTTCCAGCATGGCTCTGTGAGCCAGGCCAGGCTGAGGGGCCATCTCTGCCATCAGCATGTTCTGGGAGTGCTGTGAATTCTGCCAAGAGCTGCCTCACCCAGCTCTGGGCATCCCTCCCCAGCCTGTAGCACTCCAATTCATCCACGAGGCAAAAAAACCAAAATCCTGGCAGCTTTGTGCCAGTGCCATCTCTGTTTCACCCCCTGTGATGCCCCTGGCACTGACCTACCATGGCTTTTTCACCCCTCTGCTGGTGGCCAGTGGCTCACTGGAGTTTGGTGCCACTTGCCAGAGGCTTCTCAGCCCTCCCAGCACGGGCAGGTCTGCTGCTTTCATTTTCTGGCTGTTTTCCCCCCCCAGGACAAGGGCTGAAGAAGCCAGATTGTGCACAAATTTATGATGTCCAGGTGTGCCTGTGCCTGCAGGCCTAAAATTTTGGGGCTGGCAAAGGAAGGAGAGGCACAGCTGAGGACAGAATGCCACCATCTGATCTGTGAATTCCCACCACTGCTTCCCATTTCGCTGGGTGCATTTTGTTCACGCTTCTCCCCTGCCTGGAGCTGATGTGAGGCAGGAAACCTGTGGCTGTGGGCCACGGCTGGCCCCGAGCCACGCTGCTGAGCAAATCTGCGAGGCCTCCAGGAGCTCTGGGCAGGATTTGCTGGGATTATCTCTGGAGATGCTCCATGCACAGCACACAGGAGCCTTGCTGAGGGGACAGGGGGTCGCTTTTCAGCCTGGATATGAGTGTCACCGTGTCATCATCTGTCCCGTGATGAAGGCAAAGCCAGATGAAAATTGTGTATTTGGGGTGAAGAGATAAAACCACTTGAGATCAGGTGTAAATTCCTGTCCTGAGGCTGCAGAGCAGCTCAGCTGGCCCTGAGGGTGGGAAGGTGGCCTCTGCTCCTGGGATTGCAGGCGTGCAGTGAAGGTTTGGAGGGCACAGTGCTGGTGTTTACATTCGTTAGGCTATCACTGCCTCTCACTAATTGCTTACAAATGGATCCCTACCTTAGCAAACAGGTCTGTGCTGCTGCTTGGCATTTCCATAGGAGCTGGAGCTTGTGGAATGAACCTTTGGCCAAGAGAACATCCCTTAAAATCACCCCCTGGAATCTGCTCTGCCTGCAGCCAGCATCTCCCTGGGAATCTGGGCAGGGAGTCTGATGTGACTGATGCTGTGTTTGTGCTGAAAGGGTTAAAGCTGCCACTGCCCCGAGGATTTCAGCCTCTGAAACGAGTGGGAAGGATCCCTTCTGCTGCTCTGGAGGGAGCCAGCAGGTCTGGGTGCTGCAGGTCCGTGGAGTGCTGGCTGTGAGTCACCCCGTGGGATTTACACATCATCCCCAGCTCCTCTGGGGTGGCACAGGGGCTCTGCCAGCCCGGGCTCTGCTTTTGGCAGCAGCAAGGTGCCTCTGCTTGTTCTGGGTCCCAGCAAGGACACCCCAGCTCCTGGGGGTGAAACCCTGGCCAGCTCTGGATGTGTGCATGGGATGATAGGGGCTGGCTCACACTCCTGGCATCTTCCAGCCTCCCTCCTGTCTCCAACGTGCACCTGGCAAAAACGGGGCCAGAATCTGATGGCAAGCCAGCTCAGGGTGGGCTCAGCCATTTTTCCCCATCCTTGGAGCAGCTGGGAGCCTGTTGGAGCATGGAGAGCTCCCAAAGTAGGTTTGGTATGCCAAGTGCAAAGTTTCATCCCTATCCCTGGCACCTCTCAAATTCCTGCCCCTGCTCTGAGAGAGGAAAGGCTGGACAGCGAAGCATTTGGGATGGGAGGCTTCCTGACAGATCCTGATGAATGCAGCATGTTTGCTTGGTTATTTTTGTCTTCCCTAAATCATGCTTGCTCTTAGATCGTGATCCTCTAAGCGTAATTACCCCGTAATCTGCAGGCACATGTGGTTACAAGGTGTTTACCAGCAAACTCCATTAAGGCCCTGTGTAATTAAAGAGGAATCCCGTGGTGCTGCACATCTCTGGGAGCTGCAGCTCTGCTCCTGGGCCAGGTGATTCACCAGGTGTCCCCACCCTGCGGGGCATCAGCTGGGAGGGTCCTGCAGGGAGGGTTTCCTACGGTCAGAGATGCAGGGAACCCGGAGGGATCAGCCTGTTGATGTCATGAGCAGGGTGTTTTCCAGAATTTGGGCACCAAGGAGAACTCCCAGACTCCCTGCCTGCATTTTAGTCCTCTCAGTACCCTGACTGTGACAAACAACCAGACACAAATCATTCCCTGTTCTCCTGGGCGGCCTGAGGGACAATCACCCATTGCATTTGCTTTGCTGCCAGAAAATTCCAATCCCGGGCAGCAGCTCTGTCCCTGGGCTGGTGGATGGGCTCTGTCCTCTCATCCAGGCTCTTTCAAACCCTCTTTCCTGGCAGCTGGCCCTTGGAAGAGCAGGAGCCATGGAAAGTGGCCCTGCAGACCCGTGGAGTGCGTGCTGTAAGGTCAATGGAAGCAACTGAATTCTTCCAAGGGCCTAGCGTGCTCTTCTGGAACAAACAGCACATTTTCTAATCATCAACTGCTGCTGCTTTAGCAGGAGAACAGCGTTTGGGATGCCAGCAGGCTGGGCTGATGACAGGAGTCCATGTGCTGCTGCCTTTGCTGGGAAGGAGGGAGGAAAAACCCACCCAGTTCCTGCCAGACCCTGCAGTCCTGTCGTGCTGGGGCCATCACGAAGTGCTGGGAACACCTCATTCGGTATTTTGGTATTTTTAGTTCTTAAATGCATCAGTGCCTGAGTTGTGAGCGCTGCAGAACCTCCAGAAAGCATCTGGGGGTGGAGTGGTCATGGCAGGAACTGGGCTGAGCAATGATGGAGAGTTCTGCAGGATGGAAGGGAATGTGGAGGGAGGACCAGGTGCCTCGGGCTCAGGGATTTTGGCTGTGGGCAAGGCTGGCAGGGACTGGAGCAGGGATTTTGGTTTTGGGCAAGGCTGGCAGGGGACTGGAGCAGGGATTGTGGCTGTGGGCAAGGCTGGCAGGGGACTGGAAGCCTGGAGCAGGGATTGTGGCTGTGGGCAAGGCTGGCAGAGGACTGGAGCAGGGATTTTGGCTGTGGGCAAGGCTGGCAGGAGCCTGGAGCAGGGATTTGGTTTTGGGCAAGGCTGGCAGGGGACTGGAAGCCTGGAGCAGGGATTGTGGCTGTGGGCAAGGCTGACAGGGGACTGGAGCAGGGATTTTGGTTTTGGGCAAGGCTGGCAGGGGACTGGAGCAGGGATTGTGGCTGTGCCAAGTGCTCCTGTGCCCAGCACCTCTGGGGTCAGGGGGCTCAGTGCATCCCTGGGGGAGCAGAGCAGCTGGAATGCACTGCCCCCAGCCCCATGGGCACTCCTGGCTCTCAGGAAAGGGCTGCCTGAGGTTTACCAGTCCCAAAGTGATCTCTCCCAGGAGCAAACTCGGCTGCACAGGTTCCATTTATTTGCTGGTGGCTCAGGTATTTGATGGGCCTAAGTTTCTGGGTGCATTTTTCAGCTCAGGTGGAGTTTTCTGAATGCTTTATCAGTATCAGCCATAAGCCCTGGCCTGGGAATTGATGAGATTTCTCCACTGCCTGGGGCAGAGAGCAGAAAGAAAAAGGAGCTGCTGCTGTGGTTTCCTGAGCCAGCCTGTCTGACCTTCCTTTCTTGTTACCCTTGCTGGCCTGGCAAGGTCTGCAGAACCCCAAGGATCATTTGTTTTTCTCTTCATGGACTTCATTTTACTCCACTTCCATTTTGAATCAGCTTCTTCCTGAGCCTTGAAAAAGGCTCAGACCTGGGGAAATCCTTGTGGGAAGGTTTCTCTGAGGAGCACAGCAGTGCACGAGGGGAGCAGGTGCCTGAGGTTTGAAGCCATCCCCTTGGATTCTGGTTTTTCTTGGCAACAAGTGGCACATGTGGAGAGCTGGGGGGCAGGAGAAGCTTTGCTGGAGCCAATGCCAGCCTCAAAATCCCTTCCTCAACCCAGGTTGAGTTGGAGCTCCAGGGTTTGACCTGTCCTCAGGGACTGTTTCCCAGAAGTGCAGCCAGGCTGTGGCATCAGACAAGCCAAATGTAGAGCAGGGCTTGCTGGGGGCTCCCAAATCCACTGCCAGGCCCTGTGGAGCAGCCCCCCTCAGCCACACCTCGCTTGTGAAAGCACCTTGCACCTTGCCTGTCCTTCCCAACACCCCAGCTGTGCTGTGCTGCCAGCCCTGGATTTTTCCTGGATTTTTCCTGGATTTTTCCTGGATTTTTCCTGGATTTTTCCTGGATTTTTCCTGGATTTTTCCTGGATTTTCAGGATGGCCAGGGCTGGAAGGGACCTGCAGGTTCTTGTAGCACCCCCTGCCATGGCAGGGACACCTTGCACAGAGCAGGGTGCTCCGAGCCCTGCCCAACCTGGCCTTGGACACTTCCAGGGATTGCTCTTGCTGGAGAATGGGAGCTATTTTTGAATTCTCCTGGGGACTGGGTGGGTCTCTGCCTGGCTCAGAGGCACTTGCTGGGACATGTGGGGATCTCCCAGTGCCAGCTGCTCCCAGCCTGGACTCCCAGGGCAGGCACAGAGGGTCCCAGCAGGGTGGATGGCCCCGGGTGGCTTTGCTTCACCCCCTGAACAAACACCTCAAAGCTTTAGAGGAGCAGGAGGGAACAAATCCGAGTGTGAAACCCCTGCAGGGCCCAGAGCTGCCAAAGGAAGGGGGTTCCTCACCCAGGGCTGATCTGGCAGCTGCTCTGCCCTGCCCCAACCCTCTGCACTCCGTCCTCAGGGCTTTTCCTAAAAGAAGGAATGAGATTCTCGAGGGCTTTTCCTAAAAGAAGGAATGAAACCCTCGAGGGCTTTTCCTAAAAGAGGGAATGGAACCCTCGAGGGCTTTTCCTAAAAGAGGGAATGAAACCCTCGAGGGCTTTTCCTAAAAGAAGGAATGAGATCCCCTGGGGCTGGGGCAGGGCTCTCTCTGACCCTGTGCCAGCCAGGGTGCCCTGGTGACCACAGGACCAGCAGCAAGGACTGCAGCAGGTCCCCATGTGAAGCAGGGAGTGGCCAGCTGCTGGCTGCAGCAATGGGAAGGTTCTAGAAGCCAATCCCAAAGAGGGCTGGGGTCGGCAGGGGTCCCAAGCCCCTCCAGGGTGCTGCGGTCCCGTTTCTGTGGCACCGATCCGCAGCCAGCTGTGGGCTGGGCAGCTGTGCCCGGCTCTCTGCTCCTCTCCTGTGGCAGCAGCCCCGCTGGGATGGACAGGAGGCTTTGCCGGAGCTCGGCTGTCCCCCTGTCCGTCCGTCCGTCTGTCCGTCCCCATCCCCTGCCGGCACCTCCCGCGCCAGCCGCGCTGCTCGGAGGATGGAGAAGGTGGAGCGAGGGAAGGAGAGCTCGCTGTCAGCTCTCAGAAATAACCAACCGTGCCAGCCTGGCACCGGCCGAGCGGGAGGGACCGGCCCGGGGCTGCTGGGGACCGGCTGGCTCCGTGCCAGGCACAGCCAGGCTGGGTGGCACGGAGGGTGCCGTGGCATCGGGGCACTGCGGGGATGCTGCTGGGCTCCTGGCCAGCCTCAGCTTCCCTGGCAGTGACAGCTGGCACCGTGACCAGCATGGCCACAGCTGGCTGGCACTGGGGTCAGTGTGCCCACATCTGGCTGGCACTGGGGTCAATGTGCCCACACCTGGCTGGCAGTGACAGCTGGCACTGTACCCACAGCTGGCTGGCACTGGGGTCAGTGTGCCCACATCTGGCTGGCACTGGGGTCAATGTGCCCACACCTGGCTGGCAGTGACAGCTGGCACCGTGGCCAGCAAGGTGCAGGCATCCTTCCCCCGTGGCACAGATGTGCCAGCCTGCTTTTGGCTCTTGCCAGGCTGTGCCAGGGTGCAGGTGGCACGGGTGGGGTGCCTTTGGGGTTTGTGCTAGACTTTGGGACAGGAGGGCATGGCAGCTATCCCACAGGGAATTACCAGGTTCAGGAGGGCAAAGAGGGGCTGGTGGGGCTGATGCAGTACCTGGGGAGCAGGGAGACCTTGGTCCTGTCTGTCTGTCTGTCCAGGCTGTGCCTTTGGAGGCAATTTGGTTGGAATTTCCCCCACCTTTTGCCCACGAGCCAAGAGCAGCTTCCAGGAGTGTGGGCACACAGGCAGAGCTCAGCCCCCTCTCAGCAAGGAGGCCATCCTTTGGCTGGTGGCAGCTGCTGAGGCACAAAGCTTGATGAGCCCAGCTTGCAGCCTTTGATCAGGGAGCAGAACCATCCCTCCATCCACCCCCAGATGCCACTGGAGAGAACTTGCACTGGTGTCCCACCAGGAGAGGAGTGGGCTGGGTCTGATCCTTCCCCTCTGGAAAAGGATGGCCTGGATGAGCTGGCTGAGCGATTGAGTGTGGATGTTCTTCCCTGCTTTTGAAAAAAAAAATAAAAGAAGGAAAGGCGCTGCCTGTGTGGTGAGTTATGTGGTGATGACTCCTTCTGATGGGCTACATATAAAATCCCTCGCCTCCCCGAGGATGCTCCACGTTGAAAGCTTTTATGGCATCTTAAAAATAGCCACAGAGGGGGAGAGAATGAGAAGATGGATAGGTAGGTGGATCCCTAATAAGGAGAGAAGAGGAAACAGCTCGAGGGGGAATGGAAAGACTCTGGTGCACGGCATGTGAGTGGCTGCTGAGGGAGGGGACAGTGTGGCCCTGCCGAGCCGCTGAGCTGCGTGCCCAGCAGGAGCAGGAAACCCTATAAAAAGCCTGCCTGGCAGATCTGTGCCTTGCACGTGCTGGGGACGGGGCTGGGGTGAGCAGCAGCTCGGGCCTGGCTCCTGCAGGCTCTCGCTGCATTCTACAAGTAGTGTTAAAAATAATCCGCGCCTTGGCCAGCTGCTGCTGCTCCTGTGGGATCCCCAAACTGCTCCTCCCTACTCGTCCCTTCCCTGCAGGCTGCAGCTGAGGGATGGGGTGGCTCCTGGATCTCCCTGAGTGCCCTTTCCCACCTGGGAGCTGCCTGGCTTTGTGCTCCTGGCAGGTTGTAATGCCCAGGGTGAGACCTGGGGTGGTGGCACTGGGAGGGGGCTCAGTAAGGAGGACACAGCCCCCCAGGGGGACAGTCCTGCTCTGCACTGCCAGCACAGCGTCTCCCTGGAGGGGAGGTGGCTCCAGGCCCTTTGCTGAGCTTGTGGCAGCTCTCCCCAGCACTCGGGGAGGATTTTCCAGAGTGTCTCCAAGAAGTGCTAATTGCTTTGGCTTCTCTTGGTACAGCACAGCCACTGGGCACAAAGGGCTCTGAGTCAGCTGAGAGATCTGCCTGATCCTTCCTCTGGAGGCCCTGGAGAGCTGCTGCAGTCTGCTGTGGCCACTGCTGATCCCCACATCCCCTCTTGTCCCCAGGCTGGCCTGGACCTGTGCTCCCAATATCCGGTGGCACAAGGCACTGTGAGCTCTCTTTGGGGTGTGAAACCCCCCAAACTCAGCCCTGGCAGGCACAGCGTGGTCAGATGCTCTCCTTGAGCTGCATGAAGCATGGCTGGAGGGATGACAAGAGTTTCCCATCCTGGGGATGTGGCAGGAGCCATCAGCTGAACCCCTGGGCTGCCACTGCCCACCCAGCTCTGCCCCTGTGCAGGAGCCTTGGTTTGGTGCAGGCAGCTGGGAAACTCTCCTTGGCTTTGCCCCTGCTCCAACTGCAGGGAAAAAAATGCTGCTAACAAGGCTCCTGTGTCACACCCGCCAGCCTGTCACATCCAGGCCATCTCCCTCTTGCTTTCTTGCCTCTTTTTATCTTTTTTTTTTTTTTTTCCTCCCTCAGCTAGACAGGAACCCAGGGAAGCAGAGGCTGTGGAGGGTTAGCAGTGCCCAGCTCCAGGGAAGAATGAAGCTGGGGAGATCCTGCCTGGTCCCTGGGGGTGGCTCTGAGCCAGCAGCACCATCCTGGCTGGAGAGTGTCCATCCCCCTCCCCACCTGGAGGGCTGCATCCTGCTCTGGGCTCCTGGAAAGCCTGGGACACCTGGGATTGTCCAGCCTGGAGGAGAGAAGCTCTGTGCTCACCCAGTTGTGGCTTTCCAGTGCCTGGAGGGAGCCTGCAAGAGATGTGGAGAGAGAGAATTTCCAGGGGATGGAGCAGCAGGGTACAGGGCATGGCTTCACACTGCCAGGGAGTGAGGTTAGGTGAGATATTGGGATGAAATTCTTTCCTGTGAGGGTGGGCAGGCCCTGGCACAGGGTGCCCAGAGCAGCTGTGGCTGCCCCTGGATCCCTGGAAGTGCCCAAGGCCAGGCTGGATGGGACTTGGTGACACCTGGGACAGTGGAAGGTGTCCCTGCCATGGCAGGAGTGGAATGAGATGAGTTTTAAGGTCCTTTCCATCCCAAACCATTCCATGATTCTACCCCTGCTTCCTGCTCCCACCTTGCCTTCCCTGGGCTGGGAGCATCCCGTGGGTGTCCAGAGGGAAGGTTGGTTTAAGGTCCTTTCTGCAGGTGGCCAGGAGGGGACACTGCAGCAGCCCCAGCCCTCTCTGCCTGCTTGGCTGCTCAGGTGGCAGCGAGGCTCCAGTTTGGGACACAGTTCTGTTCCCTGGCAGGCAGATTTTGGCTCATTTAACCAAAAGCACAACAAAGCCCAGGCTCATTTTCCCCCCCGCTGAAAGGGGACTTGTTCCCGGAAAGTGCCAGCTCTGCCGGGCCCATTGATTGCCCGTTAATTGTCGCTAATGAGGAGCTGGGTGAAGTGGCATCCAGAGGCTCTTGGGGACAGACTGTCGCTTCGGCTTGGGAGGGACATCTCAGCGGGGAAGGCAGCCGTGCCCTCGGCGCGGGTGAGCGGAGCTGCATGGATGGGTTTGTTAACGAGGAATGCTCCAGTTCCTGTGCCCGCAGCTCGCAGGGCAACGCCAGCCCTGGCTCGGCTTCAGAGGGACTCTGGTGCTTTCCTGTCCACAGATGGATTTATTTCCACGTGGAGAGGTGGGATGGAGAGGGCTAAGCCCACCCTGCCAGGAGGGAGTGATGCCTTCAGTTTGAGCTTTGATATTTCCCAGACTCTGCACTGCCCTGGTACAGAACTCTGAACTCCACATCAAGTGTCAGCAGCTCTGGTCACAGCTCAGGCACACAGAACAATCCTTTTCCAGCCCAGAACCAAGGACACCGCTGCAGCTTCAGCCCAAAAAGTGCCACCAACAGGGAATGGAGGAGAGCAATCTGGGAGGGTGGGACTGCATCAGCTGGAGCTGGAATTGGACACTGAACCCCAGTATGGAATGGACCAAAACTGATCAAAGAGTGAGAACTCGTGGCCAGGAGTCCACCTGGGGTGGAGCCACGGCTGGGCTCCTGCACTGCCCGAGGTGTGTCCTGTGAAGGGCTTTTAATAAATCCCTGCTTTATTCCTTTACCAGTCCAGCCTCCACTCCAGGGAGCCTCTGAAGGCATCAGCAGGACTCAGTCTGTGCCCACGAGCAGCAGGAGCCGTGCCAGGGCTTGGCCCCTCGCCTGCAGCCCGCCAGTGGAAGGCTGTTGTTTCCCCAGCCCCGATGAAAGGCACCAAAGGCTTCCAGAAGGATCCAGCCCTGTCTGCCTGCCCAGAGCTCCCCCTGCCCTGGGAGTCAGGATGCTGAACAGAGGAGCCAAAGGGAGCATGAGTGTGGGAAGGAGGAGAGAGCTGGGGGTGCTCAGCCTGGAGAAAAGGAGACTCAGGGGTGCCCTCATCACTCTGCACAGCTCCTGAAAGGTGCCTGTGCTCAGCTGGGGCTGGGCTCTTTCTCCAGGCAGCACTGACAGAAGCAGAGACACAGCCTCCAGCGGCAACAAGGGAAATACAGGTTGGATATCAGGAAAAAGGTTTTTCACAGAAAGGGTGATAAAGTTCTGGAATGGCTGCCCAGGGAGGTGGTGCAGTCACCATCCCTGGGTGTGTTTAACAAAGCCTGGATGTGGCTCTGGGTGATAGGGTTTAGTTGAGCTGTTGGGGCTGGGTTCCTAATCTTGAAGGCCTCTTCCAACCAGGTCATTCTGTGACTGTGTGTGATTCTGTGATTGTGTGTGATTCTGTGAATTCTGTGAATCCCATCTGTGCCAAGCCCCTCGTGTGCCATGGAGGGTTCACTATTCGAGGTGTGCCTGTCCTGCCACGTCCCTGCCATCCCTGGCCAGGTGTGGCCCTGCCCCGTTGGCACCTCTTGCTGGGCAGCCCCACATCCCCCAGCTGAGGCTCAGGATGGGGCTGGGGGGTGTGGAGCTCCCTTGGGAGTGTCACACTGGTGCAGAGGTGTGGTTTTACTTGTGGAGACTCCTCTCCCACTGCAGCAGCTTCCTGGGTGCCCGTGCCCTGCTCCAGCAGCTCCTTGGCACCTGTGCCACTCACCTCAGTGGTTCCTTTTATCTCCTCTGTGCTAAAATGGCTGAGCAGCTTCACCAGTCCCTTTTCTGGCTGTTTTCTCTGTTTTTCTCCCATTCCTGCCAGGTTTCCATGTACCTGTGACCTCCTCCAGCTCTCTGGGTGCCCGTTCTTGTTCTCACAGCAAGAGGCTGTGTCTGTGATTCCTGCTCAGCTGCAGGCAGGGCTGCTCTGCAGAGGGGATCTTCCCTCTGGATTTGTTATTTCATTAGGATAAACAGCCAAGTGGGATGTTATTTTCCATTCCTGCTGAGAGAGGTTGGAGCTGCTGCTTTCTGACCCAAACCCTGACGTCTGGTTTTGGATTCTCTGCCTTTGAAGCAGGGAGGAGAAGTGAGAGTGGAGAGTGTGGATGTGTTTTGCTGTACAAGGGATTGGTGGCTGCACCTCTGCTCCCCACCCTGGCCCTGCTCTGGGGTTCAGGGGAGCCCTGAGCCATGCATGGATTATCCTGTTTTCCCCTGGTTCCAGGCTCCTTTCACAACCAGCCACTGCTGTGAATTTGGGACTGGTTATTGTTTGTGTTCTGAAATACCTTTTAGGGGGCTCAGGCAGCTCTGCTCCACTTGGGAAGCAGCAGGACAAAGAGCTGGCACATCTGGGCTGAGAAATGTGCCTGGGCCCAGAACTGGGGCAGAGTGGGAGAGCCCTGAGCTGCTGTGGTGTGTGTGCTGGGCTGTGCCCCAAAACCTGAGCCAGCCCATCTGTGCTGGGACAGGGGAAGGTGCTGAATCACCTGGCCCATCATCCATCCATGGATCCCTCCATCCATCCATCCATCCCTCCATCCATCCTCCCGGGTCTCTGAGCTGCCTCAAGGCTTCTCTGGGGTCTGGCAGCTGTCACCTCCTGCACCACAGTGGGACACTGGCAGGGGACAGGCCATGTCCTGGAGGGATCCTCTGCTGGGACAGTGGAAGGAGACAGGAAATGTCTCAGTGGTGCACTCAGAGGGTGGCTGTGTGAAGGTCATCCCAAGGGGAGCAGCCTCCATCCTCCACCACTGCTGTTTTCCCTCCCCACGGCTCCCTCCTGCCCCAGCCTTTACTCCATGGCTTTTTGCCTTTCCTGCTTTTTCCCTTCCACCCTTTTCCCACCTTCCTTTTCTCTTCCCTTCTCCTGTTTCTCTCCTGGCAGCTTTGTTCTCCTGGCTGTGTACTGGGGTTGCCATGGTGACTGCCAGAGCATCTCTGCATCCCACAGCATGGTCCTGTGCCCGCCCTGGCCACGGCAGAGGCAGGGCACCCTCCTGCCCCTCCCAAGGATGGGATTCCTTGGGGACATCCCTGTGGCACATCCTGGCATCTGGGGAGAGGAGGGGACAGTGTGGGGCGGCCCTGAGCAGCTCAGGGCAGGGCTGGGGTGCAGGGCTGGCTGTGTGGCACAGCTTCACTGCTGCAGAAACATATCAATAAAACCTTCAGTAAATATTTTTTTAATAAGCAAACACTAGTTGAGGAAAACAGAAGAGCTGCAGCAGCACGGAGTGTCCCTGGGGTGTGGAGGCAGAGCTGCTTGTGGCCTTCTGGTGGCCATTTGCAGATGACAATATCTCCTTGCAGTGTGTGTCAGAATTGCTGGGCCCCTTTCAGGAGATAATTAGGTTGACGTGTTATTAGCTGATTACTGGGGAAACATACATTTACTGAGGATTTATCCTGCAACCAGCATTAATCTCCTGTATAGCTGCTAAACCTCCATAAATAATCTGATTTTGATAATCAATTGCTATTGCAAGTTCCCCTATAAATCTCGATTAAATGCACATTTAACAGGCATCAAGGTGCCAAATTTGCTTGTGCCTGTGTGTCCCGCTGCTTGCCTGGGGCAGAAGTCTGGGGCTGTGCAAGCTCAGCTCTGGTTTTCAGCCAGCCCAAAAGCAGCGTGGGCTTTGCCAAGGCAGAGCATCCCAGAACAGCCCCGCTCCTCCCCGGGGTCCCACCTGGGGAACCCAGCCCAGCCCAGCTCCATGCTGCTGGGCCTGGCTCTGCTGGGCCTGGCTCTGCTGGGCCTGGCTCTGCCCTGCCTGGTGCCGGCTCTGCCGCTGGGCCTGGCTCTGCTGGGCCTGGGTCTGTTAGGCTCGGCTCTGCTGGGCTCGGCTCTGTCCTGCCTGGTGCTGGCTCTGCCGCTGGGCCTGGCTCTGCTGCCGGGCCTGCCTCTGCCTCTGGGCCTAGGTCTGCTAGGCCCGGCTCTGCTGGGCCTGGCTCTGCTGAGCCTGGCTCTGCTGGGCCCGGCTCTGCCCTGCCTGGTGCTGCCTCTGCCACTGGGCCTGGCTCTGCTGGGCCTGGCTCTGCTGGGCCTGGCTCTGCCCTGCCTGGTGCCGGCTCTGCCGCTGGGCCTGGCTCTGCTGGGCCTGGGTCTGTTAGGCTCGGCTCTGCTGGGCTCGGCTCTGTCCTGCCTGGTGCTGGCTCTGCCACTGGGCCTGGCTCTGCCACTGGGCCTGGCTCTGCCGCTGGGCCTGGCTCTGCCGCTGGGCCCGGCTCTGCTGGGCCCGGCTCTGCCCTGCCTGGTGCCGGCTCTGCCGCTGGGCCTGGCCTGTTAGGCCCGGCTCTGCTGGGCCCGGCTCTGCCCTGCCTGGTGCTGCCTCTGCCGCTGGGCCTGGCTCTGCTGCCGGGCCTGCCTCTGCCTCTGGGCCTGGGTCTGCTAGGCCTGGCTCTGCTGGGCCTGGCTCTGCTGAGCCTGGCTCTGCTGGGCCCGGCTCTGCTCCGAGGGGATGTGGCAGTGCCCTCCCTGCTCAGCCCCGGACCTGACAGAGCTCCCAGTGCTTCCAGCCAGCCACTTCCAGGCTCTGGGAGCACCTGGAGGAATCTGGAGCCAGCCAGGGAAGTTCCTGCTGGAGTTCTGCCCCCAGCCCCCAGCTGTAACTCATCCCCTGGAATGGAACTGCATTGAGAGGGCTCTGTAACAAATATCCCTGCCCCGCAGCCTATTTCTGGGGACATTGTCCCCTCGGTGACGCCAGGGCTTGCTTTGCCAGCTGTCACCCCCAGCCCAAATTCCCATTTCATTGCATTAATATCCATACAGTGCCTCTGGACGGGGATTTGATTTCAGCTGGCTCCCCGGAGTAGAAAGAGTTAAAAATAGCAAATCCACCACCACCCCTCATTCCCTGACTCTGACGCAGTCTCCCAGGTTGGAGTTACAATGCCGACAGGAATAGGGTTTAAAATAAAACAAGGGAGTGCTCTGCACTCTGCAGAACGGGAGCAAAGAGCTGGAGGAGCTTTAGAAAACAGGCAAGAGTTTGTCTGCCTGGCAGGTCAGTGATGCTGGGCACACACACAGAGATGAGTGGGGGAATTCAGGAGGTTCTCCATCCCCAGGAGAACCAGGGAGGAAGGAGCCCAGTGGTGCAGCTCCCCGTGCAGAGCACCTCACCAGGGCTGGGTTCAGCCTCCTCGGAGGTGCAGGCAGGGACAGAGCAGGCGGATCCTCTCCCAAAAGTGCTCCCAGACTCTGGAAGCAACAGTCTGCTGCAGGGTGGCGAGGTGCCAGCCTGGCTCTGCCTCATCCCACGGGGCTGCTGCTCTGATCTGGCAGGGAAAATCCTCAATCCCCACACTTCTCCCTCTCTCAGATGCTGGCCTAGTTTAAAAATGTCAGCTCCTGGCTTTTCTTTTGTAATATTTTAAATATAGCAGCCTTTATGTCTCTGATGGATGCGCCATATGTTTGGGAAACGGCCCCGAAATCCACGGGGCTGGTGGGTGGAGGTTCAAGGGAAAGAGCATTTCCACACGGGAAGCTGCAAACACAAAACACAGCAGCAGCAAACAGCAAATCCCTCCTGCAGCAGCCAGCAATAATCTCCTTTCTGTCCTGCCTGTCTCCGGGTGTTCATGTGAGCAGCAATGAATGTTTCCATTGTGTCACCTCCTGTCCTGGCCACCCTGGCACTGCCTCCACGATGCCCAGCAGGAGATGCCACCATCTGACAGCTCCTTTGCCCTTTCTCCTCCCCAGAAAGCTCCTTTGCTGCTTTCTCTTTGGGGTTTTTTGGGGGGTTTTCAGCTGGGATGGTCCCTGGTGCTCCAGCTGGCTCAGACTGCTGCAGGCCTGGCCGTGGTGCTGTGGGTGGCTTTGGCAGCCAGGGGACAGTCCCCCCGGGCTCCCTGCACTCCCACACAGCCAGGACTGTGTCCCAGCCCTGAACACAGCCTCTGCTCAGCAGGAAATCTGGCCTCAGCAAAGTGATGAGCTCAGGCTTTTCAGCTTTTGGCCAGGACCTCAAGTTTAGATTCTTCTACTCCGCACATCCCTCAGCTTTAGGACCCAAGTGTAGCCCCTTGCGTGGACCCCCCAAAACCTGTCCAGCCCAGCTGGAGCTGAAAACAGCATCCTGTGGGCTGGGGCTGGGTCCAAGCCTCAGGCAAGGCCACCCCTCCTGCTCTGGCTGGCTCAGCTGGCTGGGGCTCCCCCCTTGTCACGCCTCAGGAACCAAATCCAGGGGAGGAGATGGACCCTGGCCAGTGCCTGGCTGCCAAGGGGCTGTGTCCCTCGAGACCACCCTGCCAGGGGAGCAGGAGTGGGGCTGGGCTGGCCCAGAGCTCCTGCAGGCAGTGACAGCTCAGGTTTGGTCCCACACTTGGAGGGTGGGATGCAGTGGGGATGTCACAGCACCCCTGAATGGTTTGGGTTGGAAGGGACATTAAAAATCATCTCATTCCACCCACTGCCGTGGCCAGGGACACCTTCCCTAGCCCAGGTTGCTCCAAGCCCATCCCCCTGGCCATGGGATGGGGAGGGGGGAGCTGGGGGAGCCTTTTGGGTGCTCGGGAGATTTGGGGCTGGGACTGGGTCCCTGCAGGGCAGCTCCAGCAGGGCACGGGGAAGCTGCTCCCAAGGCCTGGGCACACAGGCAGAGCCTCTTGTGGGGCCCCAGTCACTCCCAGTTTGGGAATCTCAGTCAGTCCCAGTTTGTGGTTCCAGTTACTCCCAGTTTGGGGTTCCAGTCACTCCCAGCTCGGAGATCCCAGTTTGGGAGTCTCACTCACTCCCAGTTTGGGATCCTAGTCACTCCCAGTTTGGGAATCTCAGTCAGTCCCAGTTTGAGATCCTAGTCACTCCCAGTTTGGGAATCTCAGTCATTCCCAGTTTAGGGTTCCCAGTCACTCCATGTTTCAGTTTGGGGGTCCCAGTCAGTCCCAGTTTGGAGTCCCAGTCAGTCTCAGTTTGGGGTCCCAGTTTGGGATCCCAGTCACTCCCAGTCAGTCCCAATTTGGGATCCCAGTTTGGGTTCCCAGTCAGTCCCAGTTTGAGCTCCCAGTAAGTCCCACTCAGTCTCAGTTTGGGCTCCCACTCAGTCCCAGTTTGGGCTCCCAGTCAGTCCCAACATGGGCACTCCCAGTCAGTCCCAATTTGGGATCCCAGTTTGGGTTCCCAGTCAGTCCCAGTTTGAGCTCCCAGTAAGTCCCACTCAGTCTCAGTTTGGGCTCCCACTCAGTCCCAGTTTGGGCTCCCAGTCAGTCCCAGTTTGGGCAGAGCTGTGCTGCAGGGGCTCCCCTGGTGTTGCAGCACAAAGGTGTGAGCCCCGAGCCCGGGCTGCAGCTGCAGTGCAGGGACTGCTGTTCTCCTGTTGCCATGGAGCTGTGCCAGTGTCACCCGGGAAAAGGGATGTGCCAGTGTCACCCAGGGAAAGGGGATGTGCCAGTGTCACTAGAGAAAAGGGATGTGCCAGTGTCACCCAGGAAAGAGGATGTGCCATTGTCACCCAGGAAAGGGGATGTGCCAGTGTCACCAGGGAAAAGGGGATGTGCCAGTGTCCCCCGGGAAAAGGGGATGTGCCAGTGTCCCCCGGGAAAAGGGATGTGCCAGTGTCACCCGGGAAAGGGGATGTGCAGTGTCACCTGGGAAAGGATCCAGCTGGGATGGCAGGGAGGGAGGGAGGGAGGCTGCCAGGAGGGCACCTGGATCCCCGGGAATCCACTGCTGGGGCTGCCAGCAGGGATGTTCAGCTGAACCTCTGATCTCCCAGGGTCACACCCCTGCCCTGCTCCAGCCCTTCCCCAGCTCTGTGCCCCCCAAATTCCCACCCTGGGTGTGCACAGCCACCCTCCTGTCCCCTCATCCTCCTGCTGTCCCCACAGCCATGCTGGCAGCGAAGGGAAGGTGTCACTTCTCCCAAACAGGGACAGGAGGAGAGGGAACGGCCTCAGGCTGGGCCAGGGCAGGCTCAGGGTGGGCACAGCAGGAATTTCCCCATGGAAAGGGTGCTCAGGCACTGGAAGTGCCCAGGGGGTGCTGGGAATGCTGAAGGAGGGACCTTCATCCTCCTCTTCTCCCTGGGGGTGTCACTGCAGCCCTGGGTGGGAGGATGCCACAACCAGGAGGTGCCCGTGGGGCTCCCTGGCTGCTGCCAGGAATTCCTGGGACACAGGGGAGCTCTTGGGATACAGGGAAATTCCTGAGATACAGGGGAATTCCTGAGACACAAGGGAATTCCTGGGATACAGAGGAACTCTTGGGATAAAGTGGAATTCCTGGGATACATTGGAATTCCTGGGATACAGGGGAACTCTTGGGATACAGGGGAATTTCTGGGACACAGTGGAACTCTTGGGATATAGGGGAATATCTGGAATATGGGCAAATTCTTGGGATGCAGTGGAACTCCTGATATACAGGGGAACTCTTGGGATACAGGGGAATTCCTGGGATACAGTGGAACTCCTGGGATTTAGAGGAATTCCTGGGATGCAGTGGAACTGCTGGGATCCGGCAGAATTCCCGGGATCCAGCGTGTTCCCCGGCCCTGCCCAGGGTGCAGCTCACAGCCCTGCTGTGCCTTCCTGTTGTCTGCACTCAGGTCATCAAATCTCCCTGCAGCTCCAAGAATTAGAAAAGCAACTTTTCCCTCTTTTTCTCGGGAATCTGGGCAGATCACAGCAGCACTCAGTGCTTCCAGGATGATCCCAGATCCCTCAGGACACCCGAGGTGCTGCAGGAATGGGACTGGGGGCTCCTGCAGGCAGGAGGTGACAGCTCTGAGCCCCAGGGGGGGTTTTGGGGTCTCCCTGGCACATTCCAGCCCTGCCTGTGTGGGAAGTAAACATCCTGCAGGCAGGCAGGGGCAGCTGCAGCCAGGTCAGCTTGGGGAGACAATCACAGCTTCCTCCACATTCGTTTGGAGAATAATTTCCACAAACGCAGCCAGAAGCAAATTCTGCTCTGCAGGCAGGGCCCCGGCTTCATTTTTTTCAGGTTTTTTTTTTTTTTCTTGTTTTCCTTCTATCCCCTTGATTTCTCTCCTTGTCTCCTTCCCTCCTTTGTCTCCTCGGGGTGTTTTTGACCCCCCTCCTGTCTGTCTGTGCAGTGTGTCCCCGTGTGAGCCAGCTCCCGCCCTGGCACGATGTGCTGCCGTGCCCTCACGATGCTCTGGCACCTATTTGGGCACCTGTGGCATCCATCCCAGTCCTGCTGGGAGGTGCTGGGAGCATCCCTCCCTCTCTCCCTGGTGTGGTGCCCGTGCTGGCCCAGCCTCCCCAGCTCCGTGCCCTCTGCCATGGTGGCAGTGCCACTCCATCTCCCTGGTGCCATCCTCACGGCACCCACGGCTCATCTGTGTCCTGTGTCCCACCCAGGGAGTGAGGGGCAAGGGGCCAGTGTGAGCCAGGTGGGGGCAATAATTGGTGCTGATCTAATTAGGGAAGCCTAGGGCTGGATTAGGAGCTGTGACAGGGGAGGGTGTTGAGCTGTAAGCCACAGATGGCTTTGCCTGGGAGCCAGGAGAGGCTGGCATGGTCTGGAGGGGGTTCTAATCCTGCCTGGAATACACTCTGAGCTGGCTGACGGGTTTGGGAACAGCCCAGGGGCTGCTCTGGGTGAGCTGGGTGCTCCCCAGTGTCCCCAGGCCACTGTCCCAGCCCTCAGGGGTTCAGGACAAGCACTGGAGGAGCAGCTGGGGCTGCTGCAGGCTCACACTGTCCTCAGCCCATCAGCAGCACTCAGCCCTCCCCAGGTTAAAAATGTAAATATTAAATAAAGAACCACGTGTTGCTTCTGGATTTTACTGGGAAGGGAAGGATCAGGAGAGAAAATCTTTTGTCCAGAGGTAAATCTGGCATTTTCTCCTTGAAGGAAATGGATTTTCTCTGTGGGAGCCCCGTGGAAGCAGCAGCCTGAGCACAGAGATGGCCGTGCAGGGCTCAGGTTCAGCTGCAGAGCTGAGCATCCCAGCTGCTGGGCCCTCCCTTGATTTCAGGGGGATTTGGCTGAGCCTTTACCTGGGTGCTGGCACCCCCAGCGTCCCCTCCTCAGCAGGGACTGGGCTGGACTCCAGGGTGTTTTCCAGCCCTGTTAATTGGGACTGTGTCTGGAGCAGGCACATTCCCGTATGCCAGGCTCAGGACACAGCCCGAGGCTCTCCTGCCCTTCCTTCCCAAGGCGTTCTCAGGCTGCAGCCGAGCCTGGCCGCGGCAGGACAGCAGGCAGGAGCCTTTGGCCCCGCTGCTGCTGATGATGATGAGAAACCCACATCCCGCGGCCCTGGAGCTCCCACCCTTCCTCCCCGGCACCCTGGGACAGGCTCAGCTCCTGCCGGAGGGGAAATCCTCCCCTGGAGCCAGCCGGGCCCCGGCATCCCCCGGGTTTGGGGTGCCGGCTCCTGCGGGGTGCCCTCCTTGTCGCCAGTGCCAGCAGCGGGGTTTGTGACCTCGCTGTGTGCCCCCAGCCCGCACGCTGTGTGCCATCCCCGCTGCTTCACCCCGGCCTCTCCCGAGCTTCCAGCGAAATTCCTTCCTGCCCACTCAGCCCTGCCGTCCTCGGGCTGCCAGGGCTGGGCTTCCTCTTCCTGAGCCTCTGCCAGCCCCGGAGCCCCGGGACCGGCCCTTCCCGGGGAGTGCCAGCCGTGCCCACCGGGAATACCCACCGGGATGCACACCGGGAATATCCACTGGGAATGTACACCGGGAGTGCCCACCGGGATGCACACCGGGAATATCCACTGGAAATGTACACCGGCAGTGCCCACCGGGAATGTCCACTGGGAATGTACACCGGCAGTGCACACCGGGAATATCCACTGGGAATACCCAATGGGAGTGCCCACCGGGAATGTACACCGGGAGTGAACACCTGGAATGCACACCGGGAGTGAACACCGGGAATTCCCACAGGGAATGCACACCGGGAATACTCACCGGGAGTGCCCACCGGGAATGCACACTGGGAATGCAGACCGAGAATGCCCATTGGGAATACCCATTGGGAATACCCACCGGGAATATCCACTGGGAATGTACACCGGGAATGCACACCGGGAATGCACACCGGGAATGCCCACTGGGAATACCCACAGGGATTGCACACCGGGAGTGCCCACCAGGAGTGCCCACTTTTCCTCACCCGGCCCGCCTCCCACCCCCGCCCGTGCCACGCTGGTGCCACCACCCCAGGGGGGTCTGAGAAGAGGATTTCCATCCACAGGGAGCCTGCAGGGGATGGGGCGGGACACTGCTCGCTGCCAGGCAGCACTGGGAGCACTGGGGAGCTGCTGGAAGGGAGTTCAGCCCCAAGGAGCTGTGGAGATTTGGAGAGATGATGCCAGCATCATCTGTCAGCATCCAGCATTCCAGGGCTGGATCCATCCCATGGTGACACCCACATCTCCCTCCACACTCCAGGGTGGATCCATCCCACACTGAACCCACATCTCCCTCCACACTCCAGGGTGGATCCATCCCCTGCTGGCACCCCTTTGCTGTAGGTGCCAGCTCTCAGTCCCTGCATCCCCCTGGCACCCACCAAACTCAGTTTCCCATGGTGGCACCGCCTCTCCTTACTAATTCCAGGGTGAATGCTTTGCTTTACCATGGTCCCCTTCACCTGTGGCTCTCCCAGCACTGTGTAAATGTTAATTACTGTTAATTAAGCCAGGCATGCCCATCTTCCAGTGGAGATGCTGTGTTACAAACATGCTGGCAGCAGGGCTGGGTGGGAATTCCCATTTCCCTGTGGATAATGATCCAAACCCCACCTGGAGCATCTTCTCCCTGATAGACCTTCCTGGAGGGCCAATGGGCTGGAAGAGGGAAATAGGTGGGAAAGGAGCACCAGCTGCTCTTGTCCCAGTAGGGAAGGAGGGATGGATCTTTAAAAATTCCTCTGGGTGCTCATGGAAAGCTTTTCCTGGTTTGCTGTTGCTCGGGTATGTGGGGCTGTGGGGTTTGGGGGAACCCAAGTTGCTGGAGGAGCTTGTTCTGAGCTTGGAAATGGAAATTATCCTGTTCTCCTTCCACTCCTGAAGTGCTCAGAGTGTTCCAGAGGTTCAGCACTTCCCCATCCTGCTGGAGGGCTGGACACGGGGCAGGAAGAGCACAGGAAACCAAACAAGGTCCTTGACCCTCCCGAAGCCAAGGAGGGCATTGCACGGGGGGAGCTGCAGATTGTGAGCTTGGAGCAGCCCTTGGGCAGGGTCCCTATGCCCCCCTGGGGGGCAGAGCTGCTCTGCACAGCCCTGGGGGTGTTTGGGGGCTGTCCCTGCCAGGGTCACACACTGTCTGTGTCCTGGGGGGTGTTTGGGGTCTGTCCCTGCTCAGGTCACACACTGGCTGTGCCCTGTGCCCTCCTGGGGGTGTTTGGGGTCAGTCCCTGTTCAGGTCACACACTGACTGTGCCCTGTGACCTCCTGGGGGTGTTTGGGGTCTGTCCCTGCTCAGGTCACACACTGGCTGTGCCCTGGGGGGGTTTGGGGGATGTTTGAGGTCTGTCCCTGCCAGGGTCACACACTGGCTGTGCCCTGGGGGTGTTTGGGGGATGTTTGAGGTCTGTCCCTGCTCAGGTCACACACTGGCTGGGCACGGGCACCGCTGCCTGACCCCGGGGCTGTGCGGGGCAGCAATCCCTGACCGGAGGTGCCACCTTAATCCGGATCACTGGCAAATCTGCCGAGTGCCCACACAGCCCCGTGGCAGCTCCCTGCCTGCCTGGCTGTACCCAGAGCCTGCCAGGAACCAGCCAGGACACGGGCACAGCCCCACAGCAACCTGGCCCTGGGCGTGTTTCGCACTGGGAGCGGAGCACAAACCCATTAATTGTTGGCCCAAAGCAGCTCTGAGCAAAGCGGGGGCAGATTATGGCATTCCTTGGGCAGCTCCCACCCCCTCTGCACGGCTGCTGCATCCCAGCCTGTGAGGCCACTAATGCTACTTACATTATTAGTGGATTATTTGGTGTAATGAGCTTTGCCCCGCTCAGCTGGCCCTGTGCTCGGGGCTCTGGGGTGTGTAATACTTCCTGCACGGGGCCACGAGGCGGGCAGCTGCTGCCTGGAACACAGGCACACAATGCACCAATGTTCCCGGCCACAATTCCAGCCTGGCCTGGGGGTTAAGCACAAATCAGGAAGCTTTGGGGAGTTTTTGGACAAAGCAGGAGGGTGAGGGTGCCCTGAGCCGGGTCCTGACCCGTCCCCACAGGCACAGCCAGCAGTCATGGCTCAGATCCAGCTCTGGAGCACAGCTAAAAGCATCTTTCCCATCCTCAGCTCCTTTTCCTCTGCCTCCCTCCCATCAGACCAGCAAGGGCTCGTGGATGTGTTGCTATGGACACCAGGAAGTTTTCCCTGGAGACCAGAAGCCCGCACTAAGCGATGCCTGCATGTTCCAACACAGATTATTATTATTATTATTATTATTATTATTATTATTATTATTTTTGTCTCCCCCCCCCTTTCTTTATTGTGAGTGTTTAAGTGTGGATGAATTCCTGGCTTTCCCCCTGCCTCTGTCCTGCTTTCCTCTCCCAGCTTTGTGGATTTCCAGGGCTGGGCTTCGTTCTGGGCCAGGGTGTGAGCTGTGGGTGCGTGGGAGGAAGGTTCAGCTCTGTAACTCTTGCTCTGCTGGAGACCCCTACAGAGAAGATCCCTCATTTATTCCAGCCTTGGGAAACCCTCTTGGTCCCCTCAGGCAGCTGCAGAGTCCTGGGCACCCATTACACCAGCAACCATCACAGGAGGTGCTGCATTCCTATCCCCAGGGCTGCCTCTCTTGGGTTCCCTGCTCCCTTCCTTTTGTTTGGGACCTCAGAGTGATTTAGGTCTAGACTAATTAGTCTCTGCTGGGCTAGCTCCAGGCCTGACTCCCATTTGGTCACTTCCCTGCTGGCACTTGGTGTCCTTTAGTGCCTCAGGTACCTCTGAGGGCCCTTGGCTCGCAGGGAAGGGAAATGCCAGCAGCTCCTGGAAGTCAAGGCTGGAGTCTGAGCTTTGCAGGAGGGCGCTGGGAGCTTCCCTCGCAGCCCATTCCAGGGATGGAGCCGTGCTCCAGGAGGTTCAGCCCCTGTGCCTCTGGGCCCTTGGCACAGGGAATGGGATTTTACTGTGCCACGGTCTCAATGTCATTTTGACTTCTCTTGCTTGGCTTTTGAAGCTGATAATGGGCTGTTTCTGTTCCCTGTCACTTGATCTGCCCCTCGGTGAGCGAGGAGCCTCTGATGAGTGATCTCCTCTGTCCTGTGCCCTTCTCCCCTGCTCTGGAGGCACTTCACAGGCTGCCTTTCAATCAGCTGCTTCTCTTGTTCCTGGGAATGCAGTTCAGCACTGGGTCAGAAAATCTCTGGTCCGCTGAAATCCTCCTTTTTGCTGCTTGGCTTGCCCAGATTGTGACTCCTTGTCGGAAATCTTACAGCAAATAAATCCTGCAGTGCTTGGCGTGGTGTCAGCCTGGCTGGAGCTCCTGCCCAGCCCCAGCACTCCTGGGTGGGGCAGGGAGAGCTGGAGCTGCTCTGTTTTCTCTGGGTGTTTGGGAATTGCCTTGAGACAGCAGAAGGATCCCTACAGAGCAGGAGGGTTTCACCCTGGAGCGTGGGGGGAGGCTGCTGGGCATCACCTGGGTGGTGTCCCAGAGGGTGAGGAGTGTCTCCAGCAGGAGAATTTCAGCTCTTGCCCTGCCCTGAGGCTGCTGGGCATCACCTGGGTGCTGTCCCAGAGGGTGAGGAGTGGAGGTGAAGCCCAGCACTGTCTGCAGCAGGAGAATTTCAGCTCTTGCCCTGCCCTGGTGCAGCCCCAGCTCCTCCCAGAACCTCCCTGCTCTGGAAGGAGCCCTGGGGCCGGGCTGCTGCTCCTCGCTGAGGAGGTGACAGCCCCACCAGGGCCAGGCACTCCATTGCTGTGATGTTTGAAAGCTCCTTGACAAATGTCTCCTTCCTCCAGTTCCTAAGCAAACAAGTGGAAGCTCCAAAAGCCCAGCAGTTCCTTCCTGAGCTGCTGCCAGCTCAGAGCTCTCTGAGGGTCAGCAGCAGTGGGGACTGTCCCTGCAGTGTCCTGTGCACCTGCTGTGGGGACAGGAGAGCACTGGGAGCTCTGGGGTGATGCTGTCACCTGGCTGTCCATGCAGGGACAGGGTGACCTGCCCAGAGTTTGGCACTGCAGGCCCGTGAGCATCTTCTGTGGGGCAGGGAAATCCCAGATCCAGAGAAGGCTGGGCTCCCATCTCAGAGTCACTGTTTTGTATTTGCAGGGTTCCCAGATGAAGAAAGGAAATGGTGAATCTATGTTCTTAGAAGGCTAATTTGTTATTTTATGATCTATATTATATTAAAGAATACAGAAAGGATACAGACAGAAGGCTAAAGGATACTACTGAAAAACTCATGACTCCTTCCAGAGTCCCAACACAGTCTGACAGTGATTGGTCATTGAGTCAAAACAATTCACATAAACCAATGAAACAATCTCCAAACACATTCCACAGCAGCAAAACACAGGAGAAGCAAATCAGATAATTATTGTTTTCATTTTTCTCTGAGGCTTCTCAGATTCCCAGGAGAAAATCCTGGTGAAAGGATTTTTCAGAAAATGTGACAGTGACATCACTGGGTGCTGTCCCTTTCCCTCAGTGCTGGCCTGGCCGTGTCACAGCCACCAGCCTGAGCTCAGTGCAGTGACACCCGGCCGTGTCCCACATCCTAACAGACCCTTCCCCTCTCTCCTGCTGTCCCTGCTTGCAGTTCCCTACCAGCAGAACCCCTACACCCCTGGGAGCAGCTCCTCTGCCATCCAGTGCTACCGCTGTGGGGACACCTGCAAGGGCGAGGTCGTGCGCGTGCAGAGCAACCACTTCCACATCCGCTGCTTCACCTGCCAAGGTAGGACAAGGCCCCCCAAAAACCTCCTGGCCACGCTGTCCCACAGCCCTGGGGACAGACCTGCCTGGCCCACTGAGGTGGCAGCTGCAGGGGGGATGTGGTGTGGCACAGGGCAGGCAGAGACACTGAGTGATGGCAGAGCCTGTGACACCTCTGGGTGTTCAGTGTCCCTACCCAGAGCAGCCTGCAGGTCCCAAACGTGCCCATCTGTGTCTGGGGAGGTCACCGTGTCCTTCAGCTGCTCCCAAAGCAGGAGGAGGAGCAGGGGGAGGAGGCACTGCCAGCCTGGCTGAGAGGCAGCGAGGTGGGGAGATGCCCAGAGCGGCTCTGACAGAGCTGGGGTTGGCTGACACATCCCTGTGACATCCCTGCCACCTGCCCATGGCGTGCAGCTGGCACCTGGTGCCCCCCAGGGCTGGCAGGAGTGCAGCAGAGAGGTTGTTTGGATCCTCCTGGAGCAGCAGGGGAGAGCTGCAGGGCTGTAAAGCTCATGGTGCAGAGCTGCTGCTGCTCCTCAGCTCCTTTATTGGAGCAGCTGCTCTCAACCAGCCTCTGCAGGCTGTAAAATTCCCCATTCCAGGGCTTTTTAAAGGCCTCTGCTCTTCCAAGTTCCCTGTGCTAAGCATCCATCCCCCTGGCCACCCTCTGCTCCTTGCCAGAACAGAGGGTTTGGCTGCAGGTGACACTCCCCGGGCTGTCCCCACCCTTCTGCAGCCCTGTCCCCCGTGGAGTGGGCAGCCCCAGGTTTTTGGGAGGGGGGATCTGTCCCGGGATGCCCTCAGGGCTGACTGGCACCTGCAGGGCCCTGTGCTGGGCGTGCTGCCCTCTCCCAGCTCGGCCTGGAGGATCCAGCAGGAGCTGAGCATCCAGACAAAGAGCTCAGACAGCTTCAAAGGGAGCAGCAGCCAGCAGGGAGAGCCTGGCAGAGCTCACTGCCCGATTTCCAAGTGAAAGGGAATAAATAATGAGAGGAAATCCTCCTGTCTCACCTTCCCTCGCAGCTCTCACCTCCTGCCACCTCTGGCTGGCTGCAGCCCCGCTGCCTGTCCCCGGGAGCTGGCACAGGACTGAGCCACGGGATGTGCTGTTCCCACAGCAAACAGGGCACACAGCAGCCTCGTTTTATCTTGCATTTGCTTCCTGATGCTGTCCCCGAGCTGCTGGGCTATCCCTCGTTGCTGACAGGATGTTTGGGAGACCCAAATTCCCCTGCTGGGTCTCCAGGGAGCAGCTGCAAGGGGTGCAGCACAGGGCAGGAGCTGCATCCCTGTCCCCACAGCTGCAGGGACAGGACAGAGGGGCTGAAGGACAAGCACAGACCGAGGTGGGCTGTGCCAGCGGGTGCCCAGTCGCTCTGTGGTGCCCTCCCCACCCTGTCACCTTGCAGGGCGGGCTGGGCATGGTGCCCAGGCCCCAGAGCACGCTGTGCCATGGCACTGCCAGGCTCTGCTGCTCTCCTGGTCCCTCTGGCTGCAGAGGCCGTAGGAGGGGGATGATGCTGAGGCCAGGGCTGGCCACGTCTGCTTGGATTCCTGTGATGGGCTGTGCACCACCCACACTTCCCACAGCAGGGAGGAAGCCAGGCTGGGCTGTACACCCATGGAAAAACGAGCAGGGAGAGCTCTGAGTGCTCCCGTCAGGGCAGGGCTCCATGGCCGGGACTGCAGGTGGCTCAGCACGGAGCTGGCAGGGACAACACCCCTGCCCAGCTGTCCCTGGGGCACTCCCAGCCCTGTCCTCATCTTCCTCACACCACGAGAGTGCCAGCCGGCGGGGCAGCTCGGGGAGGGAATGCCCAGGTCGTGCCAAGCTGCAGGAGCGCTGCAGTGCAGGGGCTCCCTACCGGCAGTGGGATTCCCTGCGGGAGCGGCCCCATCCCGCAGCCCGACACTGACATCTTGTGGGAGGCCCCAGAGCAAGGGAAACCCTCGGAGATACCTGCAGGAGGCTGGCGAGGCGGCGGAGCTCGGGAATTGCCACCCTGGGGCATCGCGGACCTGCCGTGACGGCTGCGTGTCCTCCCCGCAGTGTGCGGCTGCGACCTGGCCCAGTCGGGCTTCTTCTTCAAGAACCAGGAGTACATCTGCACCCACGACTACCAGCAGCTCTACGGGACCCGCTGTGACAGCTGCGGGGACTTCATCACCGGCGAGGTCATCTCTGCCCTGGGCAGGACCTACCACCCCAAGTGCTTCGTCTGCAGCACCTGCAGGTGAGTGGCACCCAGGGTTGCTGGCCCCTTGGAGAAGCCCTTGCCGGAGCTCCCTGCTGGCCCCGGGGCAGGAGCAGCTCCTGGGGACACTGCTGACCCCTCCCCACCCGTCCCTGGCCGCAGGAAGCCGTTCCCCATCGGAGACAAGGTCACGTTCAGCGGGAAGGACTGCGTCTGCCAAAACTGCTCCCAGTCCCTGCTCAGCACCAAGCCTATCAAGATCCACGGGCCCAGCCGTAAGTTGTGCTGTGCTGGGTACACAGAGAGGGGCTGTGTGGCCCTGGAGGGGGTGACAGGACAGGTTTTGGGGCCACCCTGCAGAGCCAGGTGTCACCGAGGGTTGGGAGGAAGGACAGGGCACTCCTGCGGCTCCACCTAGGGTTGCAGCTGGTTTTGGAAACTCCCCTGGCCTGTTGGTGACCTGGGCAGGTGCCACCACACTCATGGGGAGGTTCTGGAGCTGGGTTTGCTCCGAGGCAGTTGTTGGTGTCCAAGTGGCTGCCCTGGGAATGCTCCTGGGGCTGTCACAGCACTGGTGCTCCTTGCTGGCTCTGCAAGCACTGAAAGGTTTTTTCTGCTCACCCCCTTGCCCTGGTGAACCCCAGAGATCCCTTAAGAGTCAGCTGGAGCGATGGACAAGCTCTTTAGGGTGGGTTTGGCCTTGCTTTTGACCCCAGGTTGGGAGGACCTTCCCTTCCTGCCTGGAGGTCAGTGCCTGCCACAGTCCTGCAGCCAGGCCAGAGCCAGGACAGGGTGTCACCCGTGGTCCTTGTCACCTAGTCACCATGGTGGCACTGCTGGTAGTGGGACTGGTGCTGACACACCCCCTGTGAGCCCCCCAAGCTGCCTCCCTCCCCCCAGCCCTCGATGGAGGGGACGTGGCAGGGCTGGACTGAGCCAAAGGACAGGAATTCCCTCATCTTCCTCCGTGGGCTCCCAGAGCTGCGCGGAGCCAGGCTCTGCCTCCCTCCCGCCTTCCTCTCCCTCCCCATCCCCTTCCCGGCGCTGCTGGGCCCTGCAGCGGGGTTACCTGAGGACACCAAGCCTTATTCACGGCAGCTGCAGGCACACGGAGCCTGTCCCTGCCCGCCCGGTGGCCCTGGCAGTGCCACCAGCAGGGTGGCAGGGAGCTTTGCGGGCTGCTGGAGCATTCCAGAGCCAAGGCATCCCTGGGAGCAGCATGCCGAGCCTCTCCCTGCAGCCCCAGCCCTGCAAGCAACCCCAAACCAGCAGGACCCCAATGAGGGAACAGATCCTGCTTTTGTCCAGGGGTCAGAAATCTTCCAGGCAGGGATTTGGGATGGAGCAGCCTGGGCTGGGCTGGCTGCTCCTGCTTCCCCCGTGGCAGGGATGGGGTTAACGAAACCCCCTCTCCAGGCAGACCTGCTGCCCAGGGGAGAGAGGACAAGGAGGAGTCAAGGTCAGGGTCCGAGGCCCGTGTGTTTCCTGCTGGGGGCCGGGGGAGGAAGGGAGGCCGGGGGACGGCGCAGCGGGGCCGGACGCGGGGCCGGACAGCACAGCCCTTCCTCTGCCGGCCCTGCCCAGCCTTGGGCACCTGCCAGCCCAGCGGGGCCCTCCCACAGCCCAGCACACAGCGAACCAGGCTGGAAAAGACCTTTGAGGTCATCGAGTCCAAGCTGTGACCCAGCAGCTCCTCCCTCATCAGCTAAACGCTGGCACTGGGTGCCCCGTCCAGGCTCTTTTAAACCTCTCTTAAACGGTGACTCCAGCCCCTCCCTGGCACACCATTGCCGTGCCCAGTCGCTGTTTCAGATAAGATTTTTATCCTGATGTCCAGCTGACCTGGCTCAGGCTGCTCACGCCGAGGGAAGCCCAGCTCAGGGCTGTGCCTGGGTGCCAAGGGTGCCTCCGAGGTCTGGGGACAAGCAGAGGTGACAGATTGCCACAGTGAAATGATCCCCACGAGGCTGCCTCAGGAGCAGGGTGTTTGTAACAGCAAATGCTCCGGGGCAGGGCTTTCCTCTGGGGGTGAGGGCACTGCCAGGGCTGTCACAGCAGCTGGGGGTGTCCCTGCCGTGCCCACATCCCCTCCTGTCCCCCCAGACTGTGCCGGCTGCAAGGAGGAGATCAAGCAGGGCCAGTCGCTGCTGGCTCTGGAGAAGCAGTGGCACGTCAGCTGCTTCAAGTGCCAAACGTGCGGGGTCATCCTCACCGGCGAGTACATCAGCAAATGAGTGCCACCGCCCTGCCCTGCCCTTTCCTGCCCTGCCGCGCTCCGGGCTGCCCGCGGGGCTGGCCTGGCACTCACCCAGCTGGCACCCACCCCTCTGTGCCTCTCCCCAGGGATGGCATCCCCTACTGCGAGTCCGACTACCACGCCCAGTTCGGCATCAAGTGCGAGACCTGTGACCGCTACATCAGCGGCCGCGTCCTGGAGGTGAGCGCGGGGCTGGGACGGGGACATGGCCTGGGGACGCGTGCCACGGTGCCACCCTCCAGCCCCGGGGGCCGTGCAGCAGCTGTGTCACAGCCTGACCGCCTCCTCCGAGGGTGGCAGAGCGGGGAGCAATGCCAGCCCTTGGGTACTGGAGCTGGAGACACGTCTGGGGCTGTGGGACATCGGCCCCCGCAACTGCTGCCGTGTCCCCAGCCCATCCCTGTGCCGGCAGCCTGCCTGTTGCCTTGGAAACGCATCCCACACTGCTGCCCGCTGCCGAGCCTGCTCCGGGGCTGCAGCACCCTCCGGCGGGCACTGACCCCCTGGAACACCCCTGGAACACCCCTGGAACTCCCCTGGCACGGCAGGAACCGGAGCAGGGGCTACCCTTCAGCAGGGGGGCTTGGCTGGGCAGCAGGAGCTGCTCTGGCAGAGCCAGGGAGGGATGCAGGGATTGCCCAGGGATGGCAGCATGGCACAAGGGATGCAGGGGCTGCCCAGGGATGCCACCATGGGTACAGGGACTCCCCAGGGATGCCACCATGGATGCAGGGACTCCCCAGGGATGCCACCATGGATGGAGGGGTTCCCCAGGGATGCCACCATGGATGGAGGGGTTCCCCAGGGATGCCACCGTGGGTGCAGGTGCCTGTGGGATGTGTTTGGGGCTGCACAGCTGGTGAGGGGAGTGAGGGATGGTGTTGGGGAAGGACAGGGAGGTCCATCAGGGCTGCTCCTTCCCATCTCCTGGGAGTCATGTGTCCTCTCGTGCTTTCTGTTCTGTCCCAGTGCTGGCAAGGAAAAAAAAAAAAAAACCAAGGCAGAAAATCCAGTCTGAGGGTAATTTAAAGGCTCAGGAGGCACAGAGAAGGAAGCCTGGTGTGATTTTACACCCTGTGATGGCACAGGGAGGCAGCAGTGCTGGAATTGTGCTCTGTCACTCTGAGAGCTCCCCCTGCACAGGGCTGAGCAGGAGGGAAGGGCTGCCACAGCTCTGCCAGCCCCAGGGCACAGAGACAGGGAGCTGCAGCCCAAATTCAGAGGTGCTGCGGGCTGGGGTGGCCGTGGCTGTGGCTCTGTGAGTCTCCAGCCTGCTGAGAGGCTCCCAGGATGTCTCCAGCCTGTTGGGAGGCTCCCAGGACGTCTCCAGCCTGCTGAGAGGCTCCCAGGATGTCTCCAGCCTGTTGGGAGGCTCCCAGGACGTCTCCAGCCTGTTTCACTCACAGCCCCCAAGAAGGGATCACCCTCCCTGCTCCTGGGAGTTCCAGCCTGCCCAAGGAACCTCTCCTGAGGCTGGGACAAATTTCCAGGAGCTCCCAGCGCCTCTGCCCAGCCTGGGGGGGCTGTGTGTGCCTGACAAAGCTTTCTGCTGACTCCAGGCTCGGGCAGCAGTGCCAGCCCTGCTGGCAGCACGAGCTCAGCACTGCAGCAGCTGCCCCAGGCTGGCTGCCCTGCAGTTCACCACTCAGCACATGTGAGCAGGACAAAGCCCTGACATCAAAGCCCTGCTGCTGCTCCTCCCCTGGGCACTGCCAGCCCCCAGGAGCCCCGTGCCAGGACAGAGCAGCCTCAGGATGCCAGCGCTGTGAGCAGGGTGGTGTTGCCTGCCTTGGGAGCAGGAGCCAGAGGGGGCCTGGGATTCCTGTCACAAAATCATGGAATAGTGGGGTTGGAAGGGACCTTAATAATCTCATTCCAACCCCCCTGGTTGCTCCAAGCCCCATCCAGCCTGGCCTTGGACACCTCCAGGGGTGGAAGCCTGAGCTGCTCACCCTCCCTGGGCTGTGGCTGCTCCCATCTGTGGATCCAGGAGCTTCAACTGTCCTCCCTGTCAGAGTGTGACATGGGAAGGGTGCCTTTAAATCATTTCAGGCACCGAGGAGCCTCCTGGTGCTATGCTGGCAGCCTCCAGGCTGTTCCCAACTGCTCCAGGCTGCCCAGCCAGGCTGGGATCATTAATGAGTCTTTAAGGGACCCTGTGATAACGAGCAGCTCCCTTCCCTCACAGCGGCACCAGCCTGGCACCAGCTGCACTAAAAACCAGAATAAAAGGAGCAAGGTTTGTGCATGGTTTGGAGGAGTTCTGGGTGGCTTTTGGAGAAGGTGTGGGATGGAATGAAGGCTGGGAATGGGCTGGGACACCCCTGGGGGAGCAGCCAGCCTCCCTGCACAGGGAATGGCTTGGGTTGGCACAGGGCTGGCCCCTCCCTGCAGTGCAAGGAAAGGAAGAGGGGTCCAAACCCTCCAAACTCACCCTCCTGCCTGTCCTGAAACCTTCCTCTCATTTTTGGCATAAACTGGAGGAACTGATTGCCATCTGCCCCCCAAGGACACTGAATTCCAGATTGATTTTATGGGCAGGTTCTCAGTTATCCTTGCAGCAAATTTCCCTGTTGATCCTCCTGTTTCCATCCCCCTCTTCTGTGTGAGCAAAAGCCTCATCTTCCCTCTGCCACCTTCAATTACTCTCCCTCTTCTCCTGGTTTATTATGGAGTAAGAAGTTCTTTAGGGTTGAGCTGTGCCAGCCCAGCTTCCTCCTGCCCTGAGCTGGCTCCCAGCCCATAACTGAAATACTGGCAGACACTTGGAGGGGAGCAAGCTCCCAATTTCAGCTGTTAGCCCTGTCAAAGAGCAGCCAGCTGGGGAAGAGCCTGTCCCCAGCACTGAAATTGGTGCAGAGGAGGAAGGTCCTTTAGGGAGAGGAGCTGGCAGTGATGGCCAGGGAGCTCTTTGGGATCCTTCTTCTCCCTTTGCTGCTTCCCTGCTGTGACACCTGGGGCCAAATTTGCTCAAATCTGTGGAGGAAGAGCTGGTGCAGAGCCTGGCTGCAGAGGGTGCTGGCCATTCCCAGAGTGCCAGCTTTGCAGGGACACTGTCCCTGGTGCCCAGAGTGCCAGCTTTGCAGGGACACTGTCCCTGCTGGTCTGGGACCCCTGGCTCTATTGGTGTTGAAGGTTTGGAGGAGAGCAGAAGTTCCTGGTGTTCCTGGAAGTTCCTGTTCCTGGTGGACTCGTAGCCCAGCAGGTTGCCAGCAGGGATGAAGCCCTCTTGGTTTTCTCCATGGGACGTGGAGGCCTCCAGGGCCAGCCCAGTTTGTCACCTGGTCACTGTGGGCAGCAGCGAGGGCTGGCAGGGTCACTCAGGGACAGGGGACAAGGCCAGGTCTCCTGTCCTGCCTGGCTCAGGGCTCCTCTCTGCTCTCCCCCCCAGGCAGGAGGGAAGCACTACCACCCCACCTGTGCCAGGTGTGTGCGCTGCCACCAGATGTTCACAGAGGGAGAGGAGATGTACCTGACAGGTAACCTGTGACAGCAGGGCTGGGGACACTGCGGGTTTGGCTCCTCATGGCACCTGGAAGGGTCTGTGTGTGCAGCCAGGGATCCTCCTCCCACTGCTCTCCTGCTGCTGGTGCAAAAATCTCTGCTTTCCATGAGCCCTGCCCCTGAGCTGGGGGCTTTTCATCTCCCTGCACACCTGGGCACAGCCCCATCTCTGCTCACTCCAGCCCAAAGGAGGGAGGTGTTGTGGTGTCCCCAGCTCGGTGTCACCCCAGTTTAACCAGCAGCAACTGGTTGGGCCACCCCAAATCCACCCGAGTTTGCTGTCCCAGCTGAGGTTTGGCCCTGCCCTGTTCCGTTCCTCATCACAGACACTCAGTCCCGCTGCCCTGCACCTTCCTGTGGCACTGCTGGACGTGGCAGGGGGACCTGGCTGGCCCTGCCAGGGAGGGGGTGACCGTGTGTGGGGCTGAGCACTGTCCCTCTGCTGTCCCTTTGCAGGCTCTGAGGTGTGGCACCCTATCTGCAAGCAGGCAGCCAGAGCAGAGAAGAAGCTGAAGGTAGGCACCAGGGCAAGGGGCATTGGGGAGGTGGCACGTCCCAGGTGCCATTGTCCTGAGTCCCTGCTGGAACTGAACTGTTCTGGCAGTGCCCACACCTGGAGTGGCTTCCTGAGGCTGCCCAGGGGATGATGGGTGGCCGTGGCTGGGGCTGTGGCAGTGAAATTCAGCCCCAAACCAACAATCTGCCTGCTCGGGGGCCCTCCCTGCCCTGCTCTCACCTGCCCACCCCCTTTGTGCCTCCACAGCACAGAAGGACCTCAGAAACCTCCATCTCGCCCCCTGGCTCCAGCATCGGCTCCCCAAACCGTGTCATCTGCGTAAGTCCAGCCCTGCCCCTCTCCCGGGGGTGGGGACAGCAGTGCCACAGCTGCTCTTGAGCGGGACAAGCCCAGAATCTGGGGACAGCACGATCCCCCTGTCCCTGCAGCACGCTGTGCCACCAGTGCCATGGCACAGCTCAGGGGCACTCAGGGGCACAGCCCTGCCCTCCCAGCTCCTCTGCCCTCCCCCTGCTGCCTCTCAGGCCTCTCCTCTTACCTGTCCCTGCTGCTGGGGTGACAGTGGGCTCTGTCTGCCCTGTGCTGGCTCCACGCTGCGCTGCAGCCTCCCTTCCCTTCTCTCCTCCTCTTCCTTTCCATCTCTCTGTCTGTCTCTCCCTCTCCCTAGGCTAAAGTGGATAATGAGATCCTTAATTACAAAGACCTGGCAGCTCTTCCCAAGATTAAAGCCATCTATGAAGTGCAGCGTCCCGACCTCATTTCCTACGAGCCCTACCACAGATACACGTCGGACGAGACGCTGGAGAGATATAGCTATGGGGAGGTACTGGGGCTGCAGGAGCCCTGCTGGGCTGCAGGAACGGGCCCCACCCTGGGGAGAGCTCTGGGGGGCTTCTCATGCCAGTGGGAGCCAGGCAGGAGTGGGGCAGGGCCTCTCCCAGAGGCTTGGGGAGGGTCTGTGATGGAGGTGAGGTGATGCTGCTGTAGAGCCAGAGAGATCCCAGTGACCTTAGGGAAGTGCAGGGACACACAGGGCTGTGTGAGAGGAGTGATGGGCAGGGAATCCACCCCTCACAGCCCTGAGCCTGGCCCCTGGCAGGCAATCCTGCAGGCAGCCAGCACAGCTCCTCTGCAGCTCCTCTGGAGCAGGGCTGCTGCCTCTGGGGTGCTGGCCCTGCAGCCAGGGAAGGGGCTGGGGCACTGCATTTCTGCAGGGCAGTGAGGAGGGGATGCTCAGGCACAGGACTGTCCTGCCTGCCCAGCTGGGGCTGCTGGAGGAGCTCAGGGAGCTCAGGGAAGGAGAGAGCCTGAGCAGCTCACACAGGAGGGGCACCTGAAGTGGTGCTGTCAGAGGATTTGGCAGCAGCACCTCTCACATCCCCACCCCAAGGTTCTGCCACAAGCCTGGCATCCTGCAGCCCACCAGGATGGTGCAGGCAGCGTGGCATGGCCCTCTGTGCCTCCCCCTCTCCACAGAGCTCCCTGAGAGCTGACAGCTGCTGAGTGCTCCTGCCAGTTCCTCTCCTGGCCAGGGCTCCCTGCCCAGCCCTGCCCCAGTTCAGCTCCAGCTGTACCCCAGTGTAACACAGGGAATCAGCAGCTGTGGGACCCCAGTCTGTCCCTGCTCCTCTTAACCACGTGCTGTCTCTCTCTCTCTCTCTTTTCCTCCTCACTTTGCCTCCTGCTGCCTGCAGTCCTTGGGGACCCTCTCCCCGTACTCTCAGGTAATGCCCCTGTGGGCACTGTGGGTCTGTTCCTCTGTCCAGAGGCTCTGCTGCTCGTCCCCCTTGGCTGGTGGCTGTCCCAGGGTGTGGGGAGGGGGACTGCTGTGTCCTTGAGGCCCCAAGGAGAGCAGGATCAAAGCCCTTTCTGGCAGAATGGCCCCAGGGTGCAGCTTCTGCCCCGTGGAGTGAGCCCCAGGAACTGGGAACAAGTTCAAGGGAAGGGGACAATCCCCAGGCACAAAACCTCTGTCACCTGCTCCCCACCCCTGGGCTCTGCTGCCTGCGCCCTGGCAGGGGGAGGCAGGGCAGCCTGGGGACCCCTCGAGGCTCAGAGGACACAGCCACTGCCCGGTGTCACACCCAGAGCACCCCAGGCAGGGACCCCATCCGTGGGACACCCCCTGGCAGCTCTAACCCCGCTCTCCACACCTTCCCCACGCCAGGACATCTACGAGAGCTTTGACCCGCGGCAGAGGCGAGCCTCCAGCCCCGGCTACATCGACTCCCCCACCTACAGCCGCCAGGGCATGTCCCCCACCATCCCCAGGTCCCCCCACCATTTCTACCGCTCAGGTGAGGATTTGGGCCGCCACCCCAACCGCTGGCTGGAGAGAGGATCACAAAAATAGCTCTGGGCTTTCTGTGGTTTCTCATCTGGCGAGCAGCAGGGGTGGCCCACGGTGGGAGCAGTGCCCAGCTCTGCACATCCCCCGGTTCTCCAAACTCCTGCGAGCAGCAAGGAGAGGCCAAGGGGAATTTGGGGCTCAGGCAGGATGGGGTGGGAGGCAGGTGACCTGCAGCTCTGGTGAAGACCCCTCAGCTGCCCTGATGGCTCTGGGAGGGGTGTGCAGGAGAGTGCTTGTGCCCGGGGAGCTCCTTGCACACGCACAGCCCGGAGCATGGCGGGGAGCAGAGCGTGCCTGGCCGTGTCTCCTGTCCTCTGGAGCTGCCGAGGAAGGACTGGAACACTCCGAGCTCACCGAGAGCCCCGCTGCACCGCCAGGGGCTCATCCCTGCCTCTGCAAGCACGCTCGGCTTTCCTGCCAGCACCGCGCCGGGCTTTCCTCCGCATCCCGGAGATGCGGGAATTGTGCCCCGCTCCATCACCGCCCCTCGTGGAGCGCAGCCCCCCCCGTCACCCCCTCCTCACACGGGTCACCCCCGCTCTTCTAACACCGCTGCACTTAACACCCATTTTCTTCTGCCTCTTGTTCTCTCTCTCGGTCACTCACGGCTGCTTCTGCTCGGCCCCGCGTAGGCACCGAGAGCGGGCGCAGCTCCCCCTACTATAGCCAGTTAGATGTGAGGTCCTCCACTCCAACCTCATACCAAGCGCCCAAGCATTTCCACATCCCAGGTAGGCTCCGGAGCGCCCCGCTGCCCGGGGAGCGCCGTGTCCGTGGCATGCCCGCATGTCTCGTCCCCGCTGTGTCGCATGCCTAGCTCCGCCGCCTGCCTAGAGCCAGCTGGCAGCAGGATCCAGCCCTGGTAGAGGCCATCCATAAACAGGACCTACGGCTTGAACCCTGCTCCTTCTCTCCCCCCCTCTCCGTCACGGCCCCGAGGTGCCAGAGCCGCCTGGAGTCTGCTTGATCCTCGCAACATCCCTCTTCTTCCTCCTCCCTGCCCTCCCTCCACTCTTCCCCACACCAAGATGAGTGCCCTGGTGAGAGCCTGTCCCCTGCCCTGCCTTCCCCCCAGGATCACCAGCCGGAGCGTGTGTGCCAGAGGCGTTTCCACACCCATCCGCTACAGATGACTATTTTATACTCCCCCTAGGGCCCGCCGCTCCCTCCCCCCAGTGTCTTCTGGGCTTGCCAGATGCCTGCTCCCCTTCTGCAGGGATTTCAGGGGGCCACCAGGTAAGGGCCACCACACCACCCGCCCCCGGCCACGCAGAGCCCACGGGGACGGGGCCGGAGCGGGCAGGAAGGGAGAGGGGGTCGGGAAGCAGGGAGAGCTGCCCAGCACCCCTCGGCGGGGTCAGAACCCCGGACCGTGCACCCAGCTCTTGGCATCTCCCCGTGCCCCGAAAGCGTGGCACCCTCGCCGAGGCATCTCTGATGCCCTGAGGACACCCGGAGGCTCCCCCAGCTCCGCTCCCATCCCGTCCCTGCCCGTCCCTGCCCATCCCTGCCCTGCCGCCCGGTGGTTTATGGATGGCCCCATCCCTGCTCCAGCTCGCTTTCCCTCCCGACTCGCTCTTTTCTCTCTCTGCTGCGGAACGAGGCTTTGGCTGGTGTTGGCTCGCCGCGGGTAGCTCGCAGGCGGTTCTGGCAGCTGCTGGCACCCCGAGAACGCCGCGGGTGCCTGCCTGGCAGGCTGTGCCCCGGCCCGGTGCATGCTGTCGCTGGGGGCTCGCTGCATGTCCTGTCGCTCCTGGGCAGCCGGGACCGCGCTCCCGTGCCCGGCCCGCGGCCCGGAGCCCTCCCGGGGCACTCCCGGAGCCCTCCCAGGGCAATCCCGGAGCAGTCTCGGAGCCCTCCCGGAGCAATCCCGGGGCAATCCCGGAGCCCCCCCGCAGCAATCCCGGGGTACTACCGGTGCATTCCCGGAGCAATCCCGGGGCATTCCCGGAGCAATCCCGGAGCCCTCCCGGAGCAATCCCGGGGTACTCCCGGTGCATTCCCGGAGCAATCCCGGAGCCCTGCCGGAGCAATCCCGGGGCACTCCCGGGGCACTGGATGGCCCGGGGGCGGCTGTGTGATGGAAGCGTGGCGTGGGGATGGTGGCTCCCGCAGGAGCCGTGCCCTGTGAGCTCCCAGCACGCCCACACTCACCTCCCTCTCCCCTTCTTTCTTCCCTTTCTCCCTCTCTTCTCCCACCAGCTGCTGGCGAGAGTAACATCTATAGGAAGCCGCCCATCTACAAGCGCCACGGTACGGTCTGGCTGCCCTGTCCTTGTCCCCGTGTCACCCGGGGAGGGGACCAGCGTGCTCTGGGCTGGGTGGGAGATGGGGCAGGCGTCGGGGTTTGGATACTGGGCTCTGGTGGGATGCTCCTGCTGCTGCTCTGGGCCGCAGAGAGCGTTCAGTGGGGAACACGTGTGACTTTGGACCACGTCCCTGTTGTGACAAAGGCTGGCAGTGACACCAGGGATGGCTGTGGGAGGGGGAGCAGGGCCTTGGTGGGACAAGGGAGTCAGCGCAGCCTCAGAAAAGGGCTGAAAAAAGCAATTGGCAGTTTCACATGCAGCCCTGGAGAAAATGCAGCCCATCGTGGGTGGCTGCTCCAGCCTGAAACACGCCTGGGGGTGCTGCAGGTTGGGGAGGGTGCTTGGTGGCCCTCGGTGCTTGGTGGCTCTCAGAGGGGCTGGCTCGCTCTGTCCCCACCTGCTCCTGCTCGGGAGGGACAGCAGCTCCCCCTGAGCAGTAACTGTGTCTCCTCTCTCTCCCCGGCTCTCCCCTCCCTCCTGCCCACCTCCCACCGCCTGCTGCTGCTGCTGTAAGTACCTGCTGGGTCCCCTGTGCCTGCTGGAGGTGTGGGATGGCTCTGCCACCTCCTGTCCCTGCTGCTCCTTCCCCTGTCACTCTCCTGGCCCCTGGTGCAGCAGAGCTCCCCCCTGGGCTCCCCCGTGTGCTGTCGAGGCTCTGTCCCCAGCCTGAGCACCCTGTGTGTCCCTGCCATGAGGACCCAGCCCTGCCAGAGCCCCTCTGCTGCCACCTTTCCCTGGCAGAACCCAGAGAGCCCCGTCCCTGCTGGGTCTGAACCTTGCTCCATCCCCTCTGTCACCTCCTGGGGACAGGACAGGGCAGGAGCTCGGTGGCACTGCTGGGACTGGGATGAGCAGGAGCCAGCACTTGTGGTGCCGTGGGCTCTCAGCCATTTGGGTCCCTTCCCAGCCACATCAGTGACATCCCCTGCTTGCCACTGTCCCCACTGTCTGCCTCAGCACCCATGAGGGGGTGTCAGCAGTTGGAAAACTGATTATTCCCAGCTCTGCTCCAGGCCCAGACACAAATCCCTGGCAGTCATGGGGAGGGAAGAGGCTCTGCCTTGGTTTGGGGGGATCTCTGCAGATCCTCACCTTGGCTCTGCCTGCTCCTTCTGCAGACAACCCCTCTGCAGCCACCAAGAGCAAAACCAGCGAGGACATCGCTCAGTCATCCAAGTACAGCCCTGCCTACTCCCCTGACCCCTATTACCACTCCGAGTCCGAGTACTGGTCCTTCCAAGGCTCACCCAAAGGTAACAAATTCCCCTTGGGCTGGGAGAAAGGGAAACCCATTCCTGCTCCACGTTTTCTGGGAGGAAACGCTGCTTTGAGTTGGGTCTGGACACAAAAGTGGGGTTGGGCTGTGATACCTGCCAAGGTGACCCCAAAACCCAAGGTGTGTCTGGGAGCCGACTGTCCCCATGCAGCTGGGGACTGTCTCCCCCCTGCCTGTCCCCCTTTTGTCCCCATGTGCCCCCTGACGTGTCTCCTTGCAGCTCCCCGGGCCCGGAGGTTCTCGTCAGGGGGCGAGGAGGATGGGTACGACCGGGGCATGCACAAGGTGAGTGCCAGCCCTGCTGGGCACAGCCAGCACCAAACTGTCCCCAGCTGGCTCTGGGGAGAAGGCTCAGCCCAGCTCTGCCACCCGAGAAGGTGCCACCACCATCCCTGCTGCCCTCGGCCATCTGTCCCCTCCTGGCCACCCCCAGCAGGGGCTCTGAAGGAGGGCACAGCTGAGGCACCCCCACCCCAGCAGCTCATCCTCAGGAGATGCCCAGCCCCTGCCAGGGGATGCTGTGCCCTTCCGTGGTGTGCCAGAGAGGGCTGGGCAGGGACAGGAAGGGTGCAAGCTGGCGTTTCCCCCCTGCCAGATCCAGAGTGGCATCGGGAGGCTGATCCTGAGGGAGGAGATGAAGGCTCGCTCCAACTCCTACGCAGACCCCTGGACACCCCCCCGCAGCTCGGCCAGCAGCAGGGAGGCCCTGCACACAGTGGGCTACGAGGGCTCCCTCAATGGCTGTAAGGCTGTCCCTCTGTCCCTCTGTCCCACCTGGCACAGCCCCAGCACCTCGGGAGGTGGAGAGGGAGGAATGGGATGAGGAAAGGGCTGATCAGAGATGCTGGGCATGGAGCTGGGCTCAGGAGGGTCTTTTCCTCTCTGGAGGGCTCCATCCATGCCCTGTGCCCCAGCTGGGATGGGGCATTGCCCCAGGGGCAGCCTGGAATGGCTGAAGGATCCCTGGGGGATCTGGCAGCACAGCCATGCCCAGGTGCTGGCACCTCATCTGGGCTGGCACCTCTGCGACCTCCTGGCACCCCAGGGCTGCCCTGCTTGCTCTGCTCTTCTCACAGAGCCCCCAGGGCCCCCAGCCCTGCCCTTGGGGCCACAGGAGGCACTTCAGAGCCTGGCAGCACAGCTGCCCTGTCCATTCCATGCTCTCCTTCCTCATGGCACGTGTGTCCGCACAGGGCTGGCGACACTCAGGGAGCCCCTCAGCCCTGTGGGCTCCTGGGAGCCCCAGGGAGGATCCGGGGGGCTGGGGATGGGCAGTTGTGTGTGGATGGGGTGCCTGGCCCTCCCTGACAGCAGCTCTGCTCTCCTTGCAGCTCCCAGAACTCACTACCTGGCCGACAGCGGTGAGTGCCTGACCCGAGCTGGAGCAGGGAGGGGAGAAGGGAAGCCAAAAGGAGCCCTTGAAAGCCTGGCTTAGGACAGAGCTGGAGCCGGGCAGAGAGGATGGAGAGGGGGAGCTGGCAGAGGAGAATGTTGCTCTGTAGGGTGAGGTGGGAGTGGGCCACAGGAAAGGGACTTTGGGGAGAGGAATGTCAGCACAGGCTGGGAATGAGCTGGAGCTGGAAGGAGACAGAGCTGGGAGCACAGAGGTGGCCCAGTGGGGGCTGTCCTGGGCTGTGAGGCTCGTTGCTGCTTTCTCCCTGATGGCCCTTGGTGGCTCCTTTGCAGATCCCCTCATTTCGAAGTCGGCCTCCCTTCCTGCCTACAGGAGGAACGGGCTGCACAGGGTGAGTGCCTCCTGCTGCTGCCAGGCATTCCCCCTTGTCCCAGGCTTTCCCCTTTGCCAGGCTTTCCCCCTTGTGCCAGGCATTCCCAATCTCTTCTCTCAGGCATTCCCAATCTCTTCTCCCAGGCGTTCCCCATTCTCCCCCAGCTCCTCCAAGCCCCCACTGCTCCCTTTCCATCACTGGGATGTCCTGTTTCCCCCTCCTCTGCATCCCTGCTGCCCAGTGCCAATCCAAAACAATTATTATCATTAATAATCATCATTTATTGGGGTCCAAAGTGGCCTGTCCAGGCAGTGTCTGCCCTGAAACTCCCACAGGGCAATTTCCAGAGGGATGCTGGTGCTGCTGTCCAGCAGAAGAGCTTTGCTTTATATCCTGGGGATTGTTTGGGATCAGGAGCTCTGCTCCTGCCCCCGTGTGACCTGGGCTTGTCACTTCACCTCCTTGGTCTCGATTTCCCTGCTGCTGGGTGGGAACCCAGGACACCCCTCTGGCAGGAAGCCAAAGACACTTGGGATTTCGATTTTAACTCGTGGAGCAAATTCCCAACCTTGTATGAAGAATCACAAGTCACAGAAGTTTGAGTAATAATGAATTAATCACTGGGTGAAAAATGGAGTTTTGGGGATTTTGTTATGGGGGATCTAGGAGGCAAGATGCAGGGACATGGGCATTGTCCCATGCTTCTTCCTTCTTCTTCCCAGCCTCCATCTTCTTGGTGATGGTGGCACATTTAGATTGACCTAAAGTAGAAGTAGACAGTCTAACATAGGCGATAGGTATTGGAAAATAATGATAAATAAAGCACACGTAACTCGTAGTATGAAATGCAGACACCAGCCCAGGGGCAGGCAGTGTGCCCTGACAGACCTGCAGGTCAGACCTCTGCGGGTCTGAGAGAAAATATTTTAGACAATAGATAATAAACAAACTTGTCAACACGAGCCAAAGAATCCCAACTCTTTCTTCAGCTGTCGGGCTGGGGAAAAGGACTCTCGAGTCATCCTGACAGTAGGGAACCCGAGAGGTGGGGACCTCGGTGTCCCCGCTGGGGACGTGGGAGGTGCCACTGGAGTGTCTGGAGGAGCCTCCCTCTCACTGCCCCTCTCTCCATCCTCCGCAGCCTCCCAGCGCCGAGCTCTTCCACTACGACAGCACCAACGCCGTCAACTGGGGCATGCGAGGTGAGGGGACAGGGCTGGCACCGCGGGGACACGGGGTGGGGCTGCCAACCCCCCCTGGGACAGGGCTGGTACCGCGGGGACACGGGATGGGGCTGCCAACCCCCCCTGGGACAGGGCTGGTATCCCGGGGACACGGGATGGGGCTGCCAACCAAGCCTGGGACAGGGCTGGCATCCCAGGACACGTTATGGGGATGCCAATCCCCCCTGGGACAGGGCTGGCATCCCAGGACACGGGATGGGGCTGCCAACCCCCCCTGGGACAGGGCTGGCATCCCAGGACACGGGATGGGGCTGCCAACCCCCCCAGGCGGCTCTGCAAGGGGGCTGCAGGGGGATGGGGACACGGGCGGGTCCCCGCAGCTCGGGGGAGGCTGGTGGCAGCAGAGGTGTGGCTCATGTGTGTCTTTCTGCTCTCCCCGCAGAGTACAAGGTAAGAGCCTTCTGCTGCAAGGAGAGGCCACGAGGCAGAGCCCCGGGGCTGTGTCCGTGTGTCCCCAGGCTCTTCAGGGGGAAGCTCTGCCTTTGTTCTGCTCCGTCCTGCAGCTGACAGCCCACCGCAGGACTGGGGGGCTCACAGCAGAGCCCCTCCCCTCCTGCAGCTCCCGGGTCAATTGTCCCCCGGGTGAGGAGCAGAGCAGGGGGTTGTGCTGGTGCTTTCCTGCTGGTGCAGAGTGAGCAGGTTGTTCCAGAGCCACCACGGAGCTTCAGGGTGGATCAGAGTCACCCTGAGAGCAGCTCCCACCTCTCCTTGTCCCACCCAAGCCCTGGAGGCAGCTGTGCCACCCAAACCCTGTACATACAGCAGGAGCTTTGCCCTCGTCCCCAAGGGTGCCCCAGTGTCTCTGAATGCCCCAGGGTGTCCCTGTCCCTGTCCCTGTGCAGATTTACCCCTACGAGCTGCTGCTGGTGAAGACGAGGGGGAGGAACCAGCTGCCCAAAGATGTGGACAGGACTCGGCTGGAGGTGAGCAGAGCCTTCTGCACTGGGGACAGAGGGCACAGAGGGACCTGATCCCACGGGGGGGCCCTGGCACGCAGCGTGTGGGGCTCGTGGCCCTGTGAGGAGCATGTCCACAGCTGCTCAGGGGCACACGAGTGGCAGGGCACTGTCACAGGGCTCCTGTGCCCCTGCAGGGGCAGGAGGGAGGCAGGTGCCCCCTTCCCTTGGCACCCCATTGTCCCAGCGGGCAGGGCGTGCCCTCAGAGCCCCTGCCAGGTGCCCAGCTCTGGCCCAGCCTCCTGTTTCTCCCCAGAGGCACCTGTCCCAGGAGGAATTCTACCAGATTTTCGGGATGACCATGGCCGAGTTCGACCGCCTGGCGCTGTGGAAGAGGAACGAGCTGAAGAAGCAGGCCCGGCTGTTTTAAACGCAGTGCACTATAAATATATACATACCTATAAATATATACATAGAGAGATCTCTATATGGCAGCTCTGTATGATTCTCGGGGCTGTAAGGGCCACAGGGGCCCTCCCTGCACCCCTGAGAGTGAATTGGAGTCTTGCAGATCGTTTGGTGCTCTGTGTTTGCTTTCCTTTTCCAGCCTTGATTTCTGTACGGATCCCTGGGCTCTCCCCAGGCTTGGTGTCTGTCACTGCTGCCCCACAGGGACACGAGGGCAGGGGGGGATTCATATCTAATATTTCAATTTCCACAGGGACACGAGGGGGATTCACATCTGATATTTCAATTTCCACAGGACACGAGGGCAGGGGGAGGATTTTCCTGCTGCAGCCACGGAGCCTGGGGAACAGGGACACGAGGGGGATTCACATCTGATATTTCAATTTCCACGGGGACACGAGGGCAGGGGGGAGGATTTTCCTGCTGCAGCCACAGAACCTGGGGCTGGCAGAGAGCAGGGCTTTGGCATGGGGGCTGCATTTTTGGGGTGTCCCATCCCCTCCTGCTCAGCTGGGCTGTGGAGTTGGGTGGAAAAGGCAGGAAAGTGGGATCTCACTCCAGGCTCCTTAAATCCATCCCTGCCTTCACATGGCCAGGACTGGGGGCACTTCAGCATCTGAAATGCAGAGCTTGGGGCAGGGGATAGCAGTGGAGGGGACCCTGAGTCCCAGTCCCTCCTGGGCTGGTGGCTTTCCCTGCAAAGCCTGGGTTGGCCAGAGCCAGTTTATCCTCCCAAGGTGCCAGAATAGCCACTTTCCATCCCCAAACCCAGCCCTTCTCAAGTGGAACAGCCAAATCCACCTCCTGCCTTGTGCAGTTTCTTGCTGCTCTTCAGGTTTGTCCAGGGCTGAGTGTTCCAGGATATTCCAGCTGGGAGCTGGGGGAAGGCCAGAGGAGAGGAGTGGGAAACGCAGGTCCCACTACCTGCTGGACCTCTCCTGGGTTTTCCTGAACTCCCCATCACCACTGCCATCATTCCCTGATGAATCCCTCTGGGAATGCAGGCGATTCCCTCCGCTGCAAACTCTACATGTTTGTATCCCAAACTCTATGGGATAACTTTGTTTTTTGCCTTATTTTTTTTCATAAAAGGAATGAGGTTGTTTCTACACAAACACCTTCCCTGCTGTCTGTGGTGCTCTGCTTTCCTGTTTCCTCATCCTGCAGGATTTTCAGGCATACAGCAGGGTTGGACAGTCCCAAAAACAGGCAGGGACCTGTGGGGTGTCAGCAGGATCTGGGTCACCTGTGAGGGGACAGCGCAGGTTTTACCTCCACTGTGCCACATTCTGGTCCCCTCTGAAGCCCTCCTGTCCTGGTGTCCCCATGGAGTGGACTCAGTGCCCTCCCTGCCACCCAAAGCTGCCCAATTTGTTGCCCAAAACTCCATCAGCAGGTTCCCCTTGCAGGGGTTTGCCAAAGTCCAGGGAGCTCACTCAGGGCAGGGATTTTCCCAGCTCCAGCTCTGGAGCTTTGTGCCAGCCAGGAGAGGGCTGGGCATTGAGGTGAAGATGGCAACATTGCCCTGGGAGCTGCTCATCTGCTCCAGTGCAGCAGTAAATGAGCCCAGTCGATTTGTAATTATTTCACTCACACAAAGTAGGGCTCTCTAAATCAAACTGAACCCTTTGTGGCTGTAGGAATCTTCCCTCTCCAGCAGCAGTTGCAGTGAGGAAGCCTGGGGGTTGTTATTAATAACAGTAATAACACAGCAGCAGGATATTTTCATTTCCAAAGCATTTTATGGACAGTAACTCTCGTCCACAAGGACCTGCATGGCAAAGGTGGGGAAACTGAGGCAGGGCTTGTTTATTTTTCTCTCAGAGCCAGGGCAGCATCTCCAGCTCCATTCTGGAGCAGCAGACACTCCAGGGGTCCCTGCTGGTGTCCCATTGCCCTGGTGGGGAGCAGGGACACCCCAGGTGTCACCACCTGCCCTGGCAGCTGTCCCTGGCTGCTCTGCAATTCCCAAAGCAGCCTGGCAGCGTTGGCAGCCCTGGGCTGAGATTCCTGCCCCAAAGGAGATCCCAAGTTGTGGAAGAACACTGGGGCTCAATCCAGAATGGAGAGACCACAAACACCATCCGTGCAGGAGCTGGTTCCCAGCTGGGCGTGGGGAGTGAGAGGGGCTGAGTTTCCTGGGCTGAAATTGCCCCAAAAAGGGGAATTTCTCCAGGCCAGTTGCTAATTCACAGCTGATATTTCAATTCTTGCTTTCCCAGGAGATAATAATTGGGTACGTGTGAAAGCTCATCACATTTCTGTCCCAGCCTGCTGTCCCCACTGCTCCGTCCCAACCCTGCAGCCCGGATTGTCCTGGCAGTGCCAGCAGCCTCTGTCCTTGCTGCCACGCCGGGGACACTGTCACCTGTCCCACAGGTCTCCCAAGCCCAGATCTCCCTGGAGGCTGTGCTGGGGAGTGACAATGACAGTGGCATGGCCAGGGACACGCCGGGCACAGGAGGGAGCAGACATGGAGGGGATTTTGGGGAGGGGGACACGAGGAGTGCTCAGGGGGAGCTCTCCTCGCTACGAGCTGCGGGAATTCGGGATTTTTCCCCTAAACCGAAGTCGCCCAAGCCGGGCAGGTGGAGGTGGCGCACTCACGACCCCCGCCCTTCCCGGGGTGGGGGGTCTCTGGGTGATGATGGGGATGGGGGCTGGCAGCGGACCCCAGCCCAGGGCTGTCGCCGCTGCCGTGCCGTGCCGTGCCGGTGCTGGGCGCTGCCGTGCTCGCAGCCAGGGAGCGAAGGAGGGAGGGAAGGAGGGGCGGGTGAAGGGATTGGCCGCCCCGAGCGAGAGCCGGCCCCGCCGGGCCGCCCGCCGCACTCGCCCGCCCGCAGCTCCCGGGGCGGCCGCGGCTCCGCACCATGGACCGGCTCAGCGGTAAGGGGACACGGGACGGGCAGGGCAGGGCATCCCCTCCCCGGGCACAGCGCAGGGCAGCGGGGATGCCCGTGCCAGGCGAAGGGAACCGCGGGTCGCGCATCCCCGGCTCCATGTGGGATCCTGCTCCGCAGCGCTCCTCCAGCACGGCCGGCTGGGGCAGCGGCTGGAAGCAGTTTCTGTGTCTGCTGGGATGGGTAAAACAGCACGAGCCTGCACGGGAGGCTGTGGGGTGTAAGCGCTTGTTAAGGGAAATTGTGATGGTGGAAAGGGAGGTGGCGCTCCCCGGTGGGGCTGATGGGTTCGGAGGGTTCCCTGTCCGGGAGTTTCCCAGGGTTTTCCCTGTCCGGGAGTCTCCCAAAGCCGCGGAGGGCTCGATCCCCGCCCTGCTGGGAGCAGCTCCTTCCCACCCGTGTGGGATCCCTGCCTGCAGCCTGTGGCATCGGGCTCACGGAGCTCCTGGGCTTTGATCTGGGATCTGTATGAACCTGCCAGGGCTTTGGGCCAGCTCTGCACAGAAGGTCCCGGCTTTCTGCACGGGCTGCCAGGTCCTGGAAGGGAGCACGGGCAGGTTTGCAGGGGGATTGCTCCTTGCTGCAGCTGATTGCAGCCTGGGCTGCACGGGAGGAGCAGGTGCTGACATGGTGGAGCACGGGGTGCTGGCCCTTGACCTGTCCTTGGAGGTGCTGCAGAAATCCCGGCCAAAAGCGATACGAGAGTGGCCAGGGGCGTCTGTGGCTGCAGGGGCTGGAGCGCGCTCAGGAGTGCCGTGTCTGCAGCCCCGGGTCAGCACCACAAACAGCCGGCGGTCAAGAGTTCCCCTTGCCGATGTAAAAGGATGGGGTGGCGTTTCCGCAGTGGAAACAGCTCTGAGGAGTTTGGGACTGCTGCAAACACAGGCACGGTGTCAGTGCCTGCAGCCCGCGAGGGGACAGGGACGGTGACAGGGACGGTGACAGGGACAGCCGTCCCTGTGGCCGTGTCCAGCCAGGGTGGCTTTGCCCGCTCTGGAGCAGGGAGCTGAGGCAGGAGGGGAGTGTTGTCAGTGACACTTGATGCCAGAGGACATCACTGCTGGGCACAGGGGGGCAGAGGGTCTCGGCTTCCCCATTCTCCTGCTGTCTGGGCTGATGGGAAATTCTCTGTTTGCACCCCAAAAATCAAACCTAGCACCTCATGGCAGGGAAGGAGGGGATGCCCAGCTGAGGGAGCCGTGTCTGGGCATGGTTTGGGCTCTCCACATTGACCCTGCCAGCGAAGAGCCTTTTTATCTCCCTCACTGGTGCTTGCCACGGCAGCGACAGCAGCGCCTGCCTGCTTTGTTTTGAGTGCTTGTGATGAATTGCTGCTGGCACCTGGATGGTTCCTCGCTAATGGAAACCTCCCCCAGCCCTTCGTGCTCATCAGCCAGAGCTGCTGAATCCCTCTGGGGGCTGTGACTCCTGGAGGGAAGGTTCCCTTCCCCAGTGAAAGGGGTGTCTGGCGTTAGGCAGGAGCTCTGTGCCCATTCCCACTCTCTGGCAGCCCCTTCCTTCACCTGGAGCTCTGCTCAGGCCCTGCTGTATCCTGATTTGATCATCTGCCAGATTTTTCTCGTTGCCCAGCAGGCTGGGCAGCACCCAGTACATGGCCCAGCTCTCACCAGTGCCTGACTGGGGGATTGGTGCTGTTGGCAGAGTTGTTGCAGGTTGTGCTGATGGAGAACCCACCTCCCAAAGTGTTCTTTTGGAGGCTCCTTTGCTCAAACACGCCTGTGCTCACACGTGGCTTCTCCTCCCTCATTAGTGTCTCTTCCCTGACCTTCTGAGCCACCAGAATTTAGGTCCTGCCCCAAACTTATCTGGACTCTAAATCCAGCAAAGCCACGGAGATGTGTCAGGGATAAACTTGGCTCCAGCTCGCCCACAGGAATGGGGAGGCTGCAGGGCGGCTGGGAGGGAGCCGGGATCATTCCTGCGAGCAGGAATCCTGCCGGTGGAAGGAAGGGCTCGGGGTGCTGAGGAGCACAGCCCGGGCCAGCTGTTAGCGCCGGGCAAGTGCCGAGCTCTGCTCTGCATTGCAGCCATTCCTTCCATGGAACCGCCTGTTCCCAGCCCGGGGGAGGTGGGGAAGGGGCTGAGCCCCCCGGCGTGGGTAGAACAGGGTGGGAGGTGGGATGAAGGTGCTGATGAGGTGCTGGAGTTGTTTGCCCCTCTGGATTTTCCAATCTCCTGCTGTGTGCAGCGCCGGCTGTAGCAGGGAAAGGCTGGATCGGTGTGAAGCCTCCCGGCAGCTCTGGAGAGGGGAAGGACACTGTGGGATAGTGTCCCCCAGCCAGGAGCCCTGGGGACTGTCCTATCTGCCTGCACTGCCTGGAAAACCTGCCTCTTTCCCACTCTTGACCTGGAAATGCTCTTTTCCTGTGCAAACGTGCTGAGCTGCGAGGCTGCCGTGCCCTTTGCTGCGCCTGAGCTCCCACGGGCCTGCAGGAGGTTCCTATCCCTGCCCAGGAAAACTTTGTTTAAGGTTTTGAAGAAGCTGTCTCATCCCGAGCAGTGGGGAGCCTTTTCAGAGCAGAGCACTGGGCTCGACCCAAGCTCTGCCGGTTGTTCAGTGGCCAAATCACTTGCTGGGGACAGGAGATAACAGCGGGGCAGAGTGGAGGCTTGAAGTGGTTTCTGGCTTCCCAGACTTGTGTCCTAACCCCTTAACCCTTCCCTGTTATCTAGTCTGGCACAGCTCACACTCCCTCCTGAGGAACACATCTCCTGCGTATAAGGAACCTTCAAATTAACGACACAACTCTTTCCTGCAAAATATCGATTCGATGTCACTGTCCCAGAGCAGCGACAAGACAATGGGGCTGGAAACCTTTCACTGCCAGCCCTGCACAAACAAGGGGCTGGCACCTCAGCCGGGGCACCCAGGAGGTGACAGAGCAGGGAGGGCACCCTGGCAGGCAGCAGCCGCCTGTCATCGCCCCGAGGCGCTGGAAGCAGCGGCATTTGGGGAGCTCAGGTCCCTGGCTGTGTTCTGGGCTGACAATCTGCAGTGGGGAAGGATAAAATAACCTCTCAGAGCCTCCCCCCGCGGCAGCTCCTTCCTTTCCTGCTCCTGATAAAGCCTGCCATGGCATCAAAGCCTGCTCTTTGGCAGGCGAGGGAAAACACTGACATTTCGTAACAGTTTGGAACAAAAACAGCTTTGCTGCAAGGGGTTTCCATGCTCGAAATAATTTTTTTTTTTTTTTTTTTTTTTTTTTTAGCATTAAACCCACCTAAGTTTGTGATGGAGGAACAGCTGCTCTTTTTACGTGGTCCAGAATTTTGGGAAACTGGTTGTGAAGGGCAGAAGAAGGAATAGAACTTAAGTAGCAACAGGTTTGAGAGCTGGTTTTACAGTTAAAAGCAGCTGAGCCAGTCCCTCCCAGCACTGGTGGAGCCACCGGAGCGGTCGCTCACACCTTGTCACCTTTCCCGCTGGGACATCCCGGTTTCCCTGGCCCTGCAGCCCTGCCCTGCAGGGGTTAAACGGGTAGGAAATGCTGTGGGATGGTGGCCTTGCCGCTGCACCTGATGCTCCCAGCAGAGCTTGGCAAGGGAAGGAAAGGGAAGGGCTGAGAAAATAACGCTCATCCTGCTGGCCGAGGGTCCTCCGGGGCAGCGCGCCCCAGCCCCCACAAACAGAGACCCTCTGCTGTGCCCCGGCCTGGGGACTTGGGGACAGGGCTGAGGTGGCCACTGAGAGGGTCCCAACCCCTCAGCACAGCTCTGAGCTCCTGGGCATTGCTGGGGTCAGGGCAGGGATGCCAGGGTTGGGGCTGGCCACGTCTCCGTGCCCCAGGGCCAGGATATTTCCCCCACTGGCATCTGTGGGTTCTCCTCCACCAGCTCCCTAAAGGATCCACATCCTGCTGGTGAAGGCATTTGGGGAAAGTGCAGGGGGATTTGGGAAAGTTGATCCTGTAAATCCCTGCCCATCCCCTGCTGGAATCCTGCTCTCCTGCTCAGGATCCTGTCACAAGCTCCCCTGGTGACTTTTCCTCCCAAGATGTGCCAGCTCTGGTGGCCTCCCCACGTCTCACTGCAGCAGGTTGGGAATTGCATCCAAGGCGTTTTGGACCTTGGCTTTGGGGAATGGGGATGTACAGGATGTGGAGAAGTGATTCTTGGGGTGCAGAGAGCTTTCCACCCCCACCAGAGGAGATTTTGGGGATGTGGGGGCTGGATCCAGTCCTGGGTGGTGGCGTGGACTGGTGGGAATTGGGGTTTCCCACTAGAATCCCTGTAATTAGCTGGAATCCCTGCAATTAGCTGGAATTCTTGCAATTAACTGGAATTCCTGCAATTAGCTGGATTTCCAGCTCTCCTGGAGGCTGAGGTTTGGAGGAGACCGAGGGCTACAGGGAGGTGACAGCTCCAGGTCCCCACAGGCAGGAAGGTGTGACCCAGGGAGGCTTCCCACTGCTCTGCCCACCACGGAGGGTGGGCACAGGGGTGGGCAGAGGCTTGGGGCACCAGCCCAGGGCCTCTCCCAGCTCTGGAGAGGAGCCCAGGCCAACCTGTTGCTGGAGTTTGTTTGGAAAAGGCCGACACCAAAATTTTGGTTGGAGGAAACACAGTTTACTCTGGGTCCTGAGTAATCCTAACATCTCTCCTCTGGCTGAAGCTTGTTTTTTATACATTACTCAGCAGGTCTCGCCCCTGCCTGACTATTCCTTTAAAGGGCATCTCAAACCTCTCCTTTTCATTCATTATTTAAATCTGTTTTCCAGCCAGCAGCCTCTGAGCCCAGCTCCCAGGCTGGAGCATCCTGCCATGAGCCTGCTGAGCCTGGCACCGGGTCCTGAAATGTAGTCTGAGCCTGGCACTGAGTTCTAAAATGTAGTTTGGGCCTGGCACTGAGTTCTAAAATCTAGTCTGGGAGTACTAAACATGCTCCATGTGATTTTCCAGAGCTGATTGTGTTGAGCTGGGGCTGGAACCCCCTCGTGGCTGGCGTTAGGAGCAGTGTGGAGGCTGCCTGTGCCTCTCTGGGGACACAGCAGGGTCACTCAGATCTCTCACCTGGGTGATTTTATTTGCTCAGCATCTGGCTGTGCTCAGTTGTGAGAGGGGCGACCCAGGAACCAGCCCCTGCTCCTCTGGGCTGGGGCTGGCTGCAGCCTCCAGGCCAGGGGGATGAAGTTTGCTTTGGGTGAGCTAAAGCAAACAGCCACAACCTCCTCCAGGAGGCAGAGGAAGGGGGGCACAGCCCCTGGAGAAGGGGTCCTGCCACAGCACGGGGCACTGGGGGGTCATGGGCAGCCTGGGTCGCAGGGAGGTGCTCGTTGGTGATTTAATCAGCCTGTTAATAATTACCTGCGGCACTCTGAAGCTGCTGGCACGAAGGACATGCCCTGCAGCCCGGCAGGGGCTGTCCCAAGCCATGTCACTGCAGGGAGCCTCTGTCCCTCTGGTGGCCCATGGCTGTGCTGGGGAGGCGCTGCCCCAGCACTGGGGTACCCAGGGGAGTGTGCAGGGTGAGGGGCTGGGACTGAGGGGCAGATCTCCCACCCACAGCCCACAGTGCTCAGGGTGTGGGACCACCAGGAGAGCCCAGACCCAGCCTGGGGGTCTCAGCACCGCTCCCTTGGGCTGTTCCTGCTGGCACTGGCCTGGCTGGGATCCCATTTAATCCTTGCTCCCATTTAATCTCATTACTCAGGGAAGAGGCTTCTGTGCCCCCCCGGAGTGAGCGATGGCTCCTGCAGTGTGTGAGCTGCCAGGGACACCAGTGCAGGTGATAATCTTTGCCCTCTGCACGCTCCATCAGCTGTAATTACACTTCCCTCTATTCAGGACTCCTGTTTCCTCCTGCAGGAGCGGGAGGAGGATGTGAGAGGCTGTCTGCTCCGGCAAGGAGTGTGCTCCTGCTTGTGTCCAGTTCCCCCGTGCAGGGCAGAGCTGTGGCTCCAGGGGTGTCCCACAGCTCCCTTGGCTCTTCTCCCGTTTTTGGGAGGTGCTGAGGGCCAGGGTAGGGCAGGGGATTGGGAAGAGCCTGCCTGGGGGAGCAGCTCTGGGCTGGGCTCGGCTGGTCTCTGCTGGGCAAGGTTGTGAGATAAGGCTCTGTGCAGGGCTCTTTGTCCTGGAGAGAGGAGCCTGAGCTGGCAGAGCCTTGGGACAGGCCCAGGACCCTCTGTGCCACTGCTGGAGTGACCTGGTGCCACTGGAGCCGGGCTGGGAAGGGATCCCCAGAGCTGCTGTCACTGCTGGGGTGTGTGGAGCACATGGGGCACTGCTGGAGGAGGCACAGCCAGGCACCCTTTGTGCTTTTAACCCTTCTGGTGACACAGCCAGGGCACCCTTTGTGCTTTTAACCCTTCTGGTGGCACAGCCAGGCACCCTTTGTGCTTTTTAACCCTTCTGGTGGCTCATCTGTCCCTCTCCCAGGATGGAGGAGCCCTCCAAGCTCTTGTGTAAGGAGAGAGGCTGCTGCTCTGGGGGCAGAACCAGGGGGCTTTGTGCCCCTCAAGCAATCAGGTTCCACATTCACCTCCCAGGATTGATTTTCCAAGGCTGTCAGCTAAGGATATTAATTACTGCAAGGCCACAATGATGAGGGCCCCAGGGGCTGTGCCTGGCTGCTCTGCCAGCATGCTGGAAGTGCTCAGACTTGAGATTTGAGCTTGCCCTGTGCTCCCCAGCACGCAGGGATGCTGCAGCACCCAAAGTGGGAGCAGGATGATGGAGTTAGCCCAGGGAGGGGCAGCTGGAGGGTGGCAGGAGCCAGCCCCGGGTGCTCAGTCCTGCTGGAATTGTTGGATGCAGAGTCATCCTCCCCACTCAAGGGGCCCTTGTTTGCAGGGAGGAGATGATTCATGTGCACCGAGTGGCCCCTCAGCAAATCTTCCACTGTCAGGGGATGGTGCCAGGGCTCAAGAGTGATCATTGATGGTTGGCTTTTCCCTGAAACCCCTCCGGCCTGGAGCAGGACACACTGGCAGGAGGAGGAAGAGGAGGAGGAGGTGTTTTCCAGGCTGCTGTTCCTGGCCCTCCCAGCCCATCCCAGTTTGCCCCCACCCAGCAGGTGCTGAGTGATGGGAGCAGAGCCTGCCTGGCTCCTGCCACCTCCGGGGCCCAGCGCTGCCCCTCTCGTGCCCCCTTGGCAGGGCAGTGGCCGGGGACAGGGTGCAGGCAGCTCCGTCCTGCTGTCCCCTGCACAAAGGAACAATTCTGGGAGCGCCAAGCCGCCCCCACCGAGGCACTTCCTCCTCCCCGGCGGGAAGAAACCTCCTTGGGAGTGGGGATGGGAACAGGAGCTGCCCTGGGAGCTCAGCACAGTGCCCAGGAGGCCGTGAGCTTCCTCAGAGAGCAGTGCTGGGGCTGGAGGGGCTTCCAGCATCTCACCCCTCTGGGGATGCCGTGCTGGGACACCCAGCGAGGCTCGGGGACACGTCCCAGCCCTGCAGGGCTCTTGCAGGTGGCTGCACATCGAGCTGTGGGCAGTGAGCAGGGTTTGTGTGCTGCAGAGAACAGCTCTGGGTCTGATTTACCTCCCTGCAGGGCTCCCCAGGGGCTGGCATGTCCCTGGTGCTGTCCCCCCGTATTTAGGACACGCCAGGAGCTCTCAGGGTTGCTTTGCTGCGGTGGCAGCTGTGAGGAGCCCTGAGCAGCCAAGGGCCCTGCCCTGCCCACAGGAAGGATTTATTTGTGCCTGGGTTTTATTTTAGCTACAAACAATGGCTGTTACTCCCAGCATCCGATTTCCCCCTCGGCCCCAGGCATCACCTGGCGCAGGAGGAAGCGTGGCCGGAGGCAGGAGAGCTGTGGACACAGGATGGGGGTCCCTGTGCCTCCCACTGCATTTCAGAGCTGTGATTCAGCCTCTCCCCTCCCCGGGGCTCTCTCAAGCTGCAGGCTGGGCTTTTCTTGGAGTGACACCTCCATGGGATTGTTTTATCTCTCCCCTTGCGAAAACTGGGTCTCTACACCAGGAAACTCCTGCTTTGGCATGGCTGGACTCTTCCTCCTCCTCCTCCTCCTCCTCCTCCTCTTCCTCCCCTCTGCCGTTACTGGAGCAGGATCTGGTTTTTGCTGCTGTGCTGGGGCAGGGAGGCTCTGCAGCTGCAGCCTGTGTCCAGCCCTTATCTGTGTGCTGGGAAAAGGCTCCCTGAGCAGGGCAGCACTTGTGGGCTCTAAAAATAGAGCTGGCCTGCTCTGGGGGGGACAGGGGGGCTGCAGGGGGGGATGCAGCTCCCTTGCAGCACCGTGCTTGGTGCTGCTGCCAGGGCAGGATCTGGCAGCACTGCCCCGGTGTCCTGCATGGCAGCAGTGTCCTGCTGCTGTCCCCTGGGTCACCCCATCCCAGCAGAGCCACCCTGGCTCCCCCAGGCCTGTTAGTTAATGCTAAAGCCATCTGCTGGATGGGTCCTGGCCTTCCCAGGGCCACAGAGCTCATGGACATCTCCCATCCTGCTGCAGACGTGGAGAGGAGGGCGTTCCTGGTGTCCCTGTCTGTCCCTGGCTGTTCAAAGCCTGGATGCAGGGCAGTGGGGTGGTCCCACGGATTTTGGACGCAGGAGAAGCCCCAGCAGAAAGCAGCAGGTGGGAGCCGTTTGCCAGCTCCATCTGGAGGTGTCCCAGAGCAGGGGACACAGGGGCTGTGTGTCACCTGTGGTCACTCTGACACCCCAGCCTTCCTCCCCAGGAGCCCTTTGCTGTCCTGCTGCCCCTGTCCCCGGGCTCAGAGCCCTCAGGGGCACTGGCAGCAGTGCCCACCCAGCACAGGAGATGTGTCCCTGTCCCCTGGGCCAGCTCTGTGGCTCTGTGCTCGCTCCCACAGCTCTTGTCTGTGTTGGTCCTTGCCTGCCAAGTGACCTTGGGTGTCCCACCATTCCCTGCTGCACCCCTGGAGCAATCTCCCCTCGCTTCCTGCAGGCCCCCCATTAATTTCCTTCAGCCTGGAAGCCTAACGAGCATAGGAAATTAATTCCTTGCCTCCCTGGGCTCCCCCAGGCTCTGCTCAGCGTGCCCTCCTGGGATCACAGGCCTCTTTGACTGCCCCCTCCCTCCCCCCTTGTATTTTGGAGGATGTTTAACAAGGGAGACGGAGGGGACAGCTCAGCTGGGGGGAAACAAAGGCGCCTTCAGAGCTCTCTGTCCGTGCTGAGTGTGCCCAGCTCGGGGCATTGCTGCTGAGCTCAGCCCCTGCCAGCAGCCCTGGCTGATCGGGCACCTCGGCTCTGGTGCCCAGCGGGGTCCCCGTGCCCCCTCCCTGCCTGCTGGGGCACTATTAATAGAAACCAGGCTGCCCTTTGGCCCCTGGCTGGCCCAGAGCCCTGACACGGAGCTGGTGCCTGTGATGGGACGTGTCCTACACGTGGCAGTGGTTGGGGATGCTGGTGGCACCATGGGCTGGTGTCCTGGGAGTGCTGGGAGTGCTGGGGATGCTGGTGACACCTCAGCCTGGGGTTTGGGCTGTCCTGGGAGTGGTGGGGATGCTGGTGACACCACAGGCTGGGGTTTGGGGTGATCTCAGAGTGGGGGGGGATGCTGCTGACACCATGGCATGGGGTTTGGGGTGTCCTGGGAGTGGGGGGGATGCTGCTGACCCCACGGGCTGGGGTTTGGTGAGCTGTGGAATGCCAGTGCAGGGAGCAGCCTGCACAGTCCCCGTGCCCTTGTGGGAGCTGTGGCTGAGCTGGGGCAGCAGGAGGGTGGGTGACTCCCGAGATGTTTGCAGGGGAAATCTGGCTTTTGGTCCCAGCTGCTCCCTTGCTGTCCCCTGCCCTGCCAAGCCCTGCAGGGAGGATGTCTCACCTTCCTGGAGATCACCAGCAGGACGTGATCCCATCCCTCCTGTGCAGCACTCTGCAACATCCCAGGGAGGATTCTCCTCTCTTCCCTCCCTGCCTGCCTGTGCAGAGGGGCCCTGGGAGCTGGGTGCTCACCCCACCCTGGGGCTCAGTAGGTCCCACCATGGGAGGTGTGTGCTGGCAGGGGCTGAGCTGAGCATGGGCAGGACCTGTCCCGTGGCTGTGTGTTGGCTGTGGGGTGTCATTCCAGCTCCAGGAGCAGGAATCCCATTCCCTGTGGTTGCCTTCTCCTTCCCCAGGGTCTGAGGGGTCTGTCCGTTCCTCCTGGAGCAGTGCTGAGGCTTCTCCTGCTGCCTGGGGCTGTCCTGGCTTGTCCTGCCCATGGGAGATGGGCACTGCCCGGGGCTGTGGCCAGAAGGGCTGAGGCTGCAGCTCAGCTTGGCACTGGGGGGGGGAGGAGGAAGCAGGAGGTCTGTGGAGGTAGAGTGAAGAGAGGCAGGAAGAGCCTCGTGAGCCACATCCTGCCCTGTGTCCTGGGACAGTGGCAGTTTGGGCTGGCACATTTTCTCTGTGCCCAGGGGCTCGTCTTGGCTGGCACTGTTCCACATCATGCCCCTCCTGCTGGGCTCTCCTTCACTCTTTGAAACTTTTATTGTGCTGCTTTTGGCTCCACGTTCTTTACATGAGGAAGGAGGATCCCATCAGAGGCTCAGAATCCTTCCCTTCCTCTGGGAAATACCCTGTGCCAGCCCTTGCTGCTTCCGTGCCGTGCCAAGGAGTAGTGTGGGGACAGCCACAGCCCAGCCAGGATGTCCCCACACTCTGGGGCACATGCTGTCCCCTCCTGGGAGCCATCCCCATCAGTCAGCACGTCCGAGCTGCCTCTGTGGTGACCCTTGGCCTCTGCTTCTGTCCCTGGAGACCCAAAGCCAGCTGTGTGCCACCCCAGCTGTGCTGAGAGGGTGTTTGGTGGCTGCCAAGAGGAGGGACCCTGCCCTGGGATCAACTGCAGCTCTATTTCTGCCCCGTCCAGAGCTCCAAGTTTGCTGCAGTTCTAGCCCATTTTGCCTTGTCCTAATCCCAGCATCCCAACAACCCCTGGCTGATTGGATTTTTCTTGCTCCCCTCAGTGCTGGACCAGCTCCTGCCAGAGCTCAGCGTTCTGCTCAAGCTGCTGGACCACGAGTATCTGAGTGCCACCACGCAGGAGAAGAAGCTGGCTGTCTCCACCATCCTGCAGAAGCTGCAGCCACCTGCAGGTCTGTGTCCCTCTCCTGTGGTGGCCAGTGGCTGTTCCCAAAGGCACTGGGTGTCCCCAGCAGTGCAGGGAAAAGCTGCTGCAGGGCAGGGATGAGCCCAGCACCTGTTCAGCCCCCTCGGGACATTTTGCTCCCTGCTTTCCCTTCTGAACTCCTCCCTGCCCCGGGAGCAGGGCTGGCGTCAGCCGTGCTCCAGGAGGGAGGGCTGCTCCCTGCTCCCTGCGGAAACGCTGCTTCCAGAGCTCTTCCTGCCGGGGTTTGTGCTGAGCACAGGGGTTTCCGTGGGAAGGCCGGCACTGTGCACCTGGGCTTTCACAGAGCCCCCGTTCCTGCTCTCCTGGGGGAGCCACGGCATCCCTGGGGGTTCATCCATCCCCAGGGCCTGCTCTGTTCCCTGGGGTTGTGGGGTGCCAGTGCCTGCCCCAGGCTCAGAGCGTCCCCCTCAATTCCAGGGAAGGATGTGGACTACATGTACGTCAACACAGCGTCCCTGGGCAACGGCACCAGCTTCGTGGAGTCCCTCTTTGAGGAGTTTGGTACGTGTGGCTGAGCTGGAGGGGTGCCCCGGGGGTCATGCTGGTCCTGGGGTCCTTTGAAAGAAAGGTGACAGCTACATCCTTGTGTCCAGAGTGGGCATCATCGCTCTGGGTGCTTGTTCCTGCTCCCTTGGAGCTGTTTGGGGCTGGCCATGAGGGAATCCACACTCCAGCTGTGTTTAGCAGTGATTCCCATCTCCCAGCACCTTCCCAGGGAAGGGCCATGGAGGGAGATCCCTGCAGGGCACAGCAGCCTTGAGGAAACCCATGCTCCAGCTGTGTTTAGCAGTGATTCCCATCTCCCAGCACCTTCCCAGGGAAGGGCCATGGAGGGCGATCCCTGCAGAGCACAGCTGGGATGTCCAGCTCTGCTTTCCTGCTCCCCTCACCCTCTGTTTATCCCATGCAGACTGTGACCTGCGGGACCTGCAGGACATGCAGGAGGAGGAGGGGGACACCAGCGACACTGTTGGCTTGGAGCTGGCAGGGAGCCAGACAGCCAAACCTGTAAGTGCCTGGCTGTCCCCAAGCCAGGTCTGCATGGGGAGGTGACAGTGGCCAGGGTGGGACCCTTCCTGTGCCCTGCTGGGGCTCTCAGCCCTGCTGCTGCCTGCTCATGCTGGAGGTGTTTCTGCTCTAGGTTCCTGTGGATCCTGCTCCTCCTCTGCCCACCACTCCCCCTCCGGAGGATTACTACGAGGAAGCACTGCCCCTGGGCCCTGGCAAGGCCCCTGAGTACATCACCTCCCGCAGTGAGTGCTGCTCCAGCCGGGCCAGCAGGAGGGTGGGGGGAGCCCCACGAGCTGCCCACTGCATCCCTCACCTGCCTGACACACTCAGTGGGCTGGACAGCTCATCCTGGGGAAGGAATTGTCGCTGCTCCCACCGGCACTGCTCCTGTCCCACTCCCTTCCATCCCACTTGGTATTGTAAGGAGTTCTTTGCTCCAGCCAGACTGGGAATGAGGTGATGGGGAGAGATCAGAGCCACAGGAGGACCGGTGCTGGGATGCCCTGGGAGGGTGTGCTTGGCTGTGCCCCACTGAGCATCCATGAGGGAAAACCAGGTGTACCAGCCCCAGCCCCCTCTGCTTCCCCTGCAGACAGCTCCAGCCCCCCCAACTCCATCGAGGACGGCTATTACGAGGATGCAGACAGCAGCTACCCTGTCACCAGGATAAACGGGGAGCAGAAAAGTTCCTGTAGGTACCTGGGTGTCCTCAACAGGGAGGGGAGAGCTTTGCAAGGTCCAGCCCGAGGTGGGGCTTGAGCAGTGGGCTGGGGGCTGCTGGGGTTGAGGCTGGAGAAGCAGGATTTCAAAGTGTGAGCCTTGCAAAGAAATAAACCAGCCCAGGGCTCTGGGTAGAGGCACCTGGGGCTGGCGCTCGGCCCACGAGCATCCTGCTGGGATTCCAAGGGAAGTGCAGGTGGCTGCTGCCAAACGCTGCTGTTTCCAGAGGATGACATGGAATCCACCTTTCCTGGCACCCAGCTCTGTCTGGAGCCTGCTGGGCATGGGGAACCCTGGCAGGGTGTATGGCACCTTTTAGGGTGACTCCCCTGCTTCCTTGCAGACAATGACTCGGATGCCATGAGCAGCTCATACGAGTCCTACGACGAGGAGGAGGAGGAGGGCAAGGGCCAGCAGCTGACACACCAGTGGCCCTCGGAGGAGGCCTCCATGAACCTGGTGAAGGATTGCCGGATCTGCGCCTTCCTCTTGCGCAAGAAGCGCTTTGGGCAGTGGGCCAAGCAGCTCACCATCATCCGGGATGGCAAACTGCTGGTGAGCCTGCCCTGGGGGACACAGACACCTTCCGGGGGGTCAGGAGGGTGGCTGAGCCCCAGCTGATGGAAAAAAAGCAGCGTTCAAACAAAGCTCTTGCCCCAAGGCTGCCATACAAGCAGCAGCTGCTCTCGCTTACCTTGCAAGAGAATAGAGGACTCCCCTATTTTTGGGACACAATGGAGTGAGAGGGCACCCTCAGGCTGTTGCACAGCCTGAGCCACTTCCATCTGTGCCACCAGCAAGGGACCCTGAGACCCTGTGCCACCTGTAGGACCTCCCAGCACAGCAGCCAGCCGGGCAGGTTTGGCTGAGCCCTGAGCAGTTCTCTCCACTTCCCTCAGTGCTACAAAAGCTCCAAGGACCGGCAGCCACACGTGGAGGTGCCCCTGACCACCTGCAACGTCATTTATGTCCCCAAGGACGGGCGGCGCAAGAAGCACGAGCTGCGGTTTTCGCTGCCGGGGGCTGAGGCGCTGGTGCTGGCAGTGCAGAGCAAGGAGCAGGCTGAGGAGTGGCTCAAGGTACCACTGCTCTGCCAGGGGCATCCACAGACTCCCCTTGGCATCCTCCCTGCCCGAGCTGGGGAGGGGGCTGCCCTGGGAACCGCCTTGCCCAGCGGGAAGGGGAAGGGGGCTTTGCTCCTGTCTCTTATCGGCCGCTTCCCAGGGCCTGGGCGGCTCCGGCGCTGATAGCCCCGGCTGGGGGGATGTTTGCTCTCCCCTTCCTCTTCCCCAGGGCCCTTTCCTGCCTTTGTTCGGGGCCGGGAAGCGGGGGCTGCGGGGAAGGGGCGGCGGGTGGGAAAGGAGCCTCTGAGCACACCAGCAACGCAGCTGTCACCCCAAATGTGGGAGAACGGGGGGTTTTACACACTCAGGGCATGCCACACCTTCAAACAGGAGTCACGAGGTGTCCTGTGCTGGCATGGTGATGATGGCTTGGCACCTAAGTCTGTCCCTTCTGAGATTTCCAAAATCCGTGACAAAATCCACAATACTGGTTGAAGTTTTGAAGGGGCCAAGGTGTGAGCAGTCCCGATCTGGGTGTGCTGCCCTGAGCTGTGGGGACCAGGACCTGTCCCTCTGGTTCAGCCTGGCTCTGGTAGTGAAGGAGCTGAGCCAGGGAGGGCAGCCCTGGCCCTTGGGTCATTTTGAAGTGACAGCAGGGGCTGTCTGTGCAGGTGATAAAGGAAGCCAGCAGTCCAGCAGCAGGAGGGATGGAAGCCCCCACCTCCCCAGTGATGCCGTGCAAGATGGAGCTGGACAAGGTGACGGTTTCTGGGGGCCCTGTCCAGGGGCTGTGTGGGGCTGCTGTGGACAAACCTGGGGAACACAGGGCTGGAGGTCCCCAAATTCCTGGGGCTGCACGAGGAGCCTTTCCCATTCTCACAGCAGTTCTGCAGAGCTGGAAAGGGGAACAGGAGCTGGAAGTCCCAGCCCTGTGCAGGGGGATGGAGGGCTGGGGGTGGTGCTGATGGGATTCTGCTCTCCCACAGAGGCTGTCCCAGGAGAAGCACACCTCGGACTCGGACAGTGCAGCCATGGGTGACACCGGGTCCCCAGCCACCCGCAGGGAGCACGGAGAGCACGGTACAGTCCCTGTCCCCACTGCCCACCCTGCCAGGGCTCCCAGCTGGGCAGCATCCTCTGCAGCCAGGTGGGATGCCAGAGCACCTGGGTCACACAGCTACCCTGTCCTTTCAGGGAAAGGCAAAAAGAGCGGCCTGGCTGACCTCAAGGGCTCGATGAGCCGGGCAGCAGGGAAGAAAATCACCAGGATCATAAGCTTCTCCAAGAAGAAGCCGTGCCCCGAGGACACCCAGACCTCCTCCACCGAGGAGGACATCCCCTGCTGCGGTTCGTGCGGGCTGGGAGTGGAGTGGGATCAGTGGGGAGGGACATTCTTCCCCCAGCGTGGCTGCAGGGGTCAGGGGTGGGGACGAGCTCACTGAGGGGGTGTGACACTGCCACAATGCTGCCCAGGCCTGGCTCTGCAAATTCCAGTGATGAGTGGGCAAGGAGTCACCCATGTCCCCAAAAACAGGCTTGGGGGGACTTTGTGGTACCAAGCTGGCATCTCCCCTGGGCCCAGCTGGTTGTCTGGGGGGAAACTGAGGCACAGAAGGGCTGGATGAGCAGGAAGCCATGCTGTAAGCTCTCTCCTGTGAAAACCTGCCTGAGGCACAGCCAGGCAGGCGCTGATGCCCTTCCCTCCCCTGGCACCCCCAGGCTACCTCAGCGTGCTGGTGAACCAGTGCTGGAAGGAGCGCTGGTGTCGCCTCAAGGGCAACACGCTGTACTTCCACAAGGACCGCACAGACCTGCGCACGCACGTGAACGCCATCGTCCTGCGCGGCTGCGAGGTGCTCCCGGGGCTGGGCCCCAAGCACCCCTTCGCCTTCCGCATCCTGCGCCACGGGCACGAGGTGACGGCGCTGGAGGTGAGCAGGGTGGGATGGGGGACTGAGTTTGGGGTTGCCAGGCTGGAGGAGCAGCCCTTGGGGTGATCAACGCCCCATGCAAGCAGTGCCTTGTTTTGCCCTCCCCTGGAAAGCTCAGGGCACCTTTTGGGTGAGATGGGGCAGCTGCGCGGGAAGTTGGTGCACAGAGGGGGATTGTGCACAGCAGGGCTTTGTCAGGAGGCAGCAAGGATGAGGGGCTGGGAGCTGGGTGTGATCCCAACTCTTCCTCTCTCCTCCAGGCAAGCTGCTCTGAAGACCTGGGCCGCTGGCTGGGTCTCCTGTTGGTGGAAACAGGCTCCCAGACAGCCCCAGAGGCCTTGCACTACGACTACGTGGATGTGGAGACCATTGCCAACATCGTGACGGCCGTGAGACACTCCTACCTGTAAGGCTGTGCTCCTGCTGTGCCAGGGGCTGGGTGCTGGGTGGGCATGGTGATCCTTGGCCCTGTGGAGTCCCTGGAACAGGCACAGTCTGGGCTGTGGTTTGTGGCTGGGATCTCAGGGACAGTCAGTGCCCCAGGGGTTGTTCCCTAGGGCAGGATGGGAAGCTGAAAGGGTTTCATCAGTGCTGACAGAGCCTGTGGTAGGGTGGGGTCATGAGATGCAGGAATCGCTCTGAGCTGGAGGGGCTCCCTGAGGGGCTGGCAAGGATGTTCTGGAAAGGAAGACCCCACTCCTCCTTCTGCAGGTGGGCCAGCTCCTCCCAGGACCAGCGAGCGGACTCCTCTCGGGTGGTGTACGATGATGTCCCCTATGAGAAGGTCCAGGTGAGCACAACTTGATGGCTCATCCTCTCCCACCACAGTGTCCCAGGGAGCCGTGGCCGGGCTGGGATGGCCCTGCAGGTGTCTCAGCTGGGAGATGGTCCTGCAGGTGTCTCAGCTCACTCTCTCTCCTCCCAGCAGGCGGAGGAGGAGCCGGGCCGGCCGGGGGCTGCTCAGGTGAAGCGCCACGCCTCGTCCTGCAGCGAGAAGTCGCGGCGGGTGGACCCGCAAGTCAAAGTGAAGAGACACGCGTCCAGTGAGTCCCCGGGCCACAAAGCTCGCCAGGGCTCCTGGCCAGTTCCCCACAGGGATGGGGTAGGCTCAGCTGGACCGCGGGTACCATCGGTGCAGCCCTTCATGGGCTCTCCCCGTGCCTGCAGGTGCCAACCAGTATAGGTACGGCAAGAACCGGGCCGAGGAGGACGCCAGGCGATTCCTGACGGAGAAGGAGAAGCTGGAGAAGGAGAAGGCATCGATCCGCAGCGAGCTGATGTTGCTGCGGAAGGAGAAGCGGGAGCTGCGGGAAGCCATGAAGGGCAGCACGGGTAGGTCGGGGCCATCCGAGCGCTGCCAGGCACTCGGGCACAGAGCACGGCGACACCGGGCTGGCCGCGGGGACAGTGTGGCCGGGAGCTGGGCTGGCTGCAGCGCTCTGCCGGGCTGGCAGCCCCATCTAGTGTCCCCGTGCAGGAGGATGGGTGGATTCTGCTGAGCTGGGTGCTTGTGCGAGCAGGGCCGCGGCTGCAGGAGCTGGAGCAGCGGGTGGCGGTGCTGGAGGAGCGCTGCCGGCAGAAGGAGGAGTCTCGGGTCGATCTGGAGCTCAAGCTGACCGAAGTGAAGGAGCAGCTGAAGCAGTCGCTGGCAGGAGGGCCGGCCCTGGGGCTGGCCGTGACCAGCAAGGCTGAGAATGGGGTATGCATCCCTTCTTCCTCACTCAGAGCTCCGACTTCGGCAAGAAACAGTGGTTGGGGTATTGTGGGGAGCAGGACAGGGGAGAGGGGACATCCCTGTGGCTTTGTTCCTTTGAGGACAGAGGTGTGTGAGTTGAATTTGGTCACCTCAACTTTTATCTCATTACAGTTCATGCCTTTTTTTTTTTTTTTTTAATCTGTTTGTCAATGCTTCCTGGGTTTGCTGAGCTTTTCTTGCTCCCCCTTTTCCACAGGAAACTACAAACAAGCCAAACGGGAGCCCCCCTGAGCACTTGGTCCCTGTGAACTGTGCGGCAGAGCTGAGGAAGAGAAGCCCCTCCATCATCCCTGCCAACACGGGGAGCGTGCTGCGGAAAGCCAAGGTCCTGCTCAGCTCTCCCTCTCCTCTCTGGCCCCGCAGGAAATCTCAGTCTTTGCCCCTTGTTTAGTCATAAAATCATGGAAGTGCAGGGCTGGGTGGGTGATGGAAATGCTTGGAAGATGCTGGGTCCAAAGCCCCCAGCTGGGAGGGATGCCTTAAAGTGTTCCTTTTTCAGTGATGTCTTCTCATCCCTTTTTTTTTTTTTTCTTCCTTTCTCTGCAGGAATGGGAAAAGAAGCAGACTTAAGCCAGCCTGCCAAGCCCTGAACACACACACTGGGGATCACGGAGGAGCTGCCAGCCCCCTTTCTCTGAGACACTGGGAGGGTGCTGGGAAGGCGTGGTGGAAGAGCTGTTCTGCCAGCCCCACCACTGCTGCACCACCACTAAAAACCAGGGGAAGGGGCCGGGAGGGGACTGGGGAGGCGGGTGGGGAAAGGGAGTTCCTTGTGGATCAGGGTCACAAACTACTGGGAAACCCAGCTCTGGGGGAGCCTGCCTCAGAGCCAGGAGTCTGACACAAACTCTGGGTGCAGAAAGAAGGAGGGAGAGCCTGGGGCTGGCAGTTGGCACTGCCCAGCAGGTGCTCCAGTTTTGGGGATCAGCGTGTGTCCAGGCTAACATCTACCAAAGCAACCATGGACTCATTGGGGTTTTGGCCCCCTCAGTTTTGGGATTCAGGAGCTGCTCAGGACCAGCCACTTCGGAGATGCCAGTTGTTCACCCTGCTCACTGCTCCCAGCTCTGCAGGGTCTCACCTCAGGGTTCCTCATGGCTCGAGCCTGCTGTGCCTCAACCAAGTGCCTTTGTCCAATATTTCCTTCTTGTCCTCCAGGCAGTAAGGGTGAGGGCATGCTGCCTTCCCTTGGAATGAAAGAAGCTCAAGTGTCAGCACTGGAAAGCAAATTAACAGTGGGCACCTTTTAGCTTTGCTAAACAGCTGCAAAGGGCTGGGGATGGAGGCAGGCCAGCTTCCTGCCCTGGTCCCATGCTGGTTTTTGGGGGGAGCAGGGGAGGGGACAGGGCTGTCTCCTGGCCAACAGCACATTCACACTCGGGCTGCTGCACTCAGACACAGGTTGGTAAGGCATGTGATCAAAATGGAGTAAAGGGAAGTCTAAAAATTAAAAAACCAAAACAGCAGGGCTATTGGAGCAGAAAAGTGAAATAGAGTAAGGTCATTCAGCACGGGCAGAAACAAGGGTCAGGAATGGAAAGGTTCCAGCTTTTATGCTGGGAACAAGGGAGTTGCCATCACCCTCTCATGCTATGGACTGCCACAATTAACCTCTGGAGCTCGCTCTTCCACAGCCTGTGTTAGTACCTAGGTAAGCAGCTTTTAATAAAAACACTGGCACTGGCCTGCCCGGTCCTGTGGCTGAGGGATCAGGGTGGGAATGCCACTCCTGCTCCCAGGGAAAGGGGCTGGGCTGGGCTCGGCACACCTGTGGCAGTAGCTGTTGGGACGAGCAGCTCCCTGGAGGCACATCAGAGAATCCCAGACTGGTTTGGGTTGGAAGGGACCTTAAAGCTCATCTCGTTCCAAGGGCCAGGGATACCTTCCACCATCCCAGGTTCCTCTAGGTTCCATCCACCTGGCCTTGGACACTTCAGGGATGGGACAGCCGCAGCCTCTTGTGGGCACCCTGTGCCATGGCCTCAGCATCCTCACAGGGAAGAATTCCTTCCCAATATCCCATCTAACTCTCTGCTTGGCAGTTTGAAGCCATTCCCCCTCATCCTTCACGCAGTTGTTGGCAACTTTGGCCAAGGCTTTGGGCTTTGGTTAATGTTTATTCACCGCGGGTAAGGAACAATCACAGTCTCTTCCAGTCCTTTCCTGAACTAGAGGTGAAACCTGTCCTATTACCACCTTTAACCCGCCCAGCCAGCGGTGGGAGCTGTGTGGCTCGGGGTGAGCAGAGCTGTGTCCGGGTCTGAGCCCTGTGGGGACAGAGCCGTGTGCCCATGGCCGAGCCCAGGGACGGGAGCTGTGTACCCGGTGTCCAGGGCCGAACTCGGCCGGGAGCAGGAGATTGGGCCGGGGCCGGGTCCGAGTCCCGGGGGATGGAGCGGTGACCGGGGCTGAGCTCCGGGGAACCGGTTCTGCGTGCCCAGGTCTGATCCCTGGCACACCGGAGCTCTGTCCGGGTCCCAGTCCCGGAGCCCGCTGCCAGATCCGAGTCTCGGGGGACAGCAGCCGTGTCCGGAGCCAAATCCCGGGTCCCGGCCCCTTGTGCCCGGAGCCGAGTCCTGGGTTCCCAGAGCCAAATCCCGGGTCCCGGCCTCTTGTGCCCGGAGCCGAGTGCCGGGGTACCAGAGCCAAATCCCGGGTCCCGGCCCCTTGTGCCCGGAGCCGAGTGCCGGGGTACCAGAGCCGAGTGTGCGGCGGCAGGCGGAGCACCCTCCGCCCGCCCTCCACTGCCCATCCCCGCCTTGCCCTCACGCCCCCGGCCCCTCACGCCGGCCCGCCCGCCGCTCGCAGGGCCGTGTGGGAGCTGTAGTTCCGCGGTGACGCGGCCGCATCGCCGCCGCCTGCTCCGCCGCTCCGTGCGGGGCCATGGCCGCCCGCTCCCTGCGCCGCCTCGGGGCCCTGCTGCCCGCGGCCGGCAAGGCCGGCACAGGCAGGTACGTGGGGCGGGCCGGGCCGGGCCGGGCCGGGCTGGGGGGACAGGGGTGGCCCGGACCCGCGGGGTGTCGGGGACAGACGTGGCAGCGCCGTGGAGCCGGGCCCGGGCGGGCGCCGCGCCGGGGGCGGGAACGGGAGCGCATCCACACCCGGACCCGGACCCCAACCACGACCCTGGCCCGGATCTAGACCCCGACCCGGACCCCAACCACGACCCTGGCCCGGATCTGGACCCCGACCCGGACCCACATCCAGACCCCGCCGGTCTCCATCGTCCCCCGCCGCTCCCCATCTCAGCCCCGAAACCCCGCGCTGCCGTTCTGCGCTCCGCAAAACGCTCTGGAGCAGAAATAACCCCCCATAACCGAGCTGCTTTCCCAGAAAAGTGATTTTTTTTTTTTTTAAATTACTGTTCGTTTTTAAGGCAAAGCGTTTCCGCGCTCGGTAAGTCACGTTGGGAGGTGGTTTCCTGCCACTGTGGGTGGGTTCTGTGTCTCGCCCGGCTGAACCATTTATTCATTAATTTATTCATTAATTATTCACGTTCAGTGTGCTCCTCCGGTTTTGTTTCTGGTGGTGAGGCGGCACATGTGCTATCAGTGTGTTTTGGGTGGTCGCGGGAAGAGAATCCATTTAATTGTGTCAATATTTAGACAATGTGCACTCACGCTTTTATTTTTTTTACATAGTGGAATATGCTTAGAAAAGAGAAATCCATAAAGGTGCTTTGGTTATTGAGTGAAGTGTGGGCAGGTGAAAAGAAAAAAAGCCAAAATGCCTGTTTTGGTTTGTTTTTTCTTTTTTTTTTTTTTTTTTTTTTTCTAGAAGAGAAGCACCACTAAAAGACTATTAAAATATAATAAATCTGCAGCACATAATAAAGGCAGCTGTGTTTGGGACTAAACGTAGATGCATGTCAGGAAATTCTCTCCCTTATGTGGGTGAAAACTGCTTCGCCCCACTGAAAAATGTGCGATGAATCTTTCACCATCGGCGTGTCCCTCCTCTGGACACTCGGAGAGCTTTAGGTGTTTCTCACATCCTGGCACCCAGACCTGCCCCAGTTCTGGAGGTGAGGCCACCCCCGAGCGGGACAGTCCCCTGCCTGCGCTGCGTTCTCTCTGCAGTCACTCCCTGCTGAAACAGCGCGAAGGAATGGCCAGTAATTAGATTTCCTTCCAAAGCAGGCTCAGCAGAGCTGAAACCAGTGCAGATGTTCTCCAGCACTCGAGAGCTTTGTCATGCTGATTTGGGAGGAGGAGGGAGTGTTCCAGGAGTGCTCTCTCTCCTTGCGTTGGAGAGAGCTGATTGTCACTCCGGAATGCTCGGGTGCTCCAGAAAGAGGTGACGATACCATAGCTCTGACCAGAAACCCTCTCTCATCCCTGAAATATTAATCTTGAAGGGCAATTGGCTTAAGCCATATGGCTGCAGTCAACTTCTCTGCTCTTTCTATCTCTTTGGCTTTCTGTGACATCGCTTTGTAAATCTTTCTGTAACACCAACTTGTGTAACCCCCTGCACACACGTGTCTGTCGCTTCAGGATGTGTCAGCTTCCTCCCGTGGGATCCATGCCTATTTTTAGGATAGCTGTGATCAAACCAGCCTCTAGAAGATGGAGCCCAGTCAGTGGACAGCCTGTAAATAGCTCTTGCCACTTGTTGGGGAGAATTCCTTTCATCCTGCAGCAAGGAGTAAATTGAGCGGCATTTTCAACCCCGCGTAACAGACCTGAAGAATTCCCTTTGGAGTCAGGCTGGGATTTCTTGGCCATAACTTTTCCTGGCAGCATGTGGCTGTCGGGGCATGTCCCTGCACGGGGGAGCGCTCTGGGATTTGGGATTTGGGTTCAGAGGCTGCAGAGAGGAGTCCATGCAGGCAGCTCCCTGCTCCACGTAGGCAGCTGAGACCGGCTCCTCCATGCCCCTCTCCCACGCAGAACACACCCATCCCTGCCAGTAACCACCGACAGAGAGAAAAACCTCTCCAGCTTTGGCATCTTGGGGGCAGAGGAGTTAACTGAGCTGCACAGCCTATTTTTAAAACACAGGAGTTTCATCTCTGAGGGGCCCAGCGCGATTTCTCAGCTGCGTTTCAGGTTCTTTGGTTCGTCTGTAGCATGGTTGATTTCCGTCCCTGCAGCTCTTTGAAATGAAATGTGAGATGATAAAGGATAAAGCTTGTAGCTGGTGCTTCCCATGGACGTTTTTATGAGCAAAGAAAGCCTCAGATTGATTTTTAAAGGCTTGGTGAAGAGGTTCTGCTCTGTCCTGCCCTCCAGTTTAATCTACTTTCTCTAACTTTGATAAAGCGATGTTAATCAGTCAATAAAATGAGCGTGACAGGAATCTTAAAAATTATTCAGGATGGGGTCTTGTGCCCCAAACAGCAGCCAAGGATGAAATGTGGGGTTTTTTTTCCTGTATTGGTATTCCTGGAAACGAGACAGTTCTTTAAAGATTAGTCTGAGGAAAATCCTCCTTTAGAGCAAGTGTAAGTAGAGAAGGCACTTTGAGGTTTGTATTTGGCACATAATTTGTTGAAAAGGAGTGGTTTGACATACAGATGATGTTTTAAGCACCCACTTAATAAAAACTGTACATGCAAATGTCCTCGGGTGGGGAGAGGAAGTTTGTCATTAGTGCCGTGGGACATTTAGCACCCTGCCATTAAGGATTTAAATGAGGAAACATCTGGGCTGTTAAACACGGGTGGGAGGAGATGCCTGGTGGTCTTTGGGCAGATGCAGATCTCTCGAGGTGGGCTTTGAGGGTTGAGCCAGTCTAAACCCTCAGGGACACCTCCTCCCTGCCCCACATCTCACATATTTGGCTTCTCTTTGGTACTGGCACTTGCACTGATCTGATCTGTCAGCAGACCTGTTCAGGGACGCTGAGAGGAAAGTCCTCTTGTTTTACAGGGTTATTTTTCAGCTGGTTTAACTCCTTGAGATTGAATTCTGCTCAGCTCCGGTACTGGAATAAAAGGGGCAAAACAGCTGAACAGCAGTGAGGCTTCATGATAGACCCCAGAACAAATTCTGTGCACTTGTGTGACATTGAACCTGAGCAATGCAGCCTTGCTAAAGAGGAAGAATGCTTCATGGTGCAGGCCTGGTAATGTGAACTCAGCTGAATCGATTCTGGGGTCTAAATTAGCATCTTTGTGCAGAGTGGAATTGTTCTGTAAAAGCACAGGGAGGGGAGTTGGTGCCAGCACGGGGATTTCTGGGCTGTGTTGCCTTTCACGGGGTAGATGTGCACTTAATGTATGGAAAATATTACACAGAGGGGATATAAAACATTGCATGATGGGGGTGTTGAAAGCTTTGCTCAGAGGAAGAGCCCAGGTACTCCCAAAAAAGGAGAATACACCCTTCCTTGTTAGGTGTGTACTGAAATGTTTCCTGGATGGAGCTGGTTTGGAAGTAAATTCTCTTTTGTTCTGCAGATTCTTCCTGGTGTGAGGTGTGAGAGAGAGGTGGAGCTGAGGCTCACGCTGGCAGGAATGAGCCCTGTCCAGGTTGTTTGTAAAAGCAAGTACAGTAGGAGGGAGAATGAAACACAGTCAGGAGATCACAGAATTATTTATGTTGGAAGAGACAGGGAGGTGCTGGAAGTGTCCAAGGAATGACTGGATGTGGCACTCAGGGCTCTGGGCTGGTGACAAGGTGGGGATTGGGTACAGGTTGACTTGATGGTCTTGAAGGTGTTTTCCAACTCATTTATTCTGTGTTTCTGTGAAAATTTGACTCTTTCCAAGGTATGCCAAAGAAGTGGAGTAAAGCCTCTGAGTGCCATGCTAGTCTAAAATAAAAGAATTTTAAAACACCTCTTTGTGCTTCTTTGCTGATTGTGTTTTCTGAAAAGAACTAAAATTGTGTGTAGAATCCTGTGTACCTCTTTTAAGAGAGCCTGCTTTTAATACTGACACTAATCTTGAATTCTCATTGACCCTGAAGATACTCAACTTTGTTTCTTTGTCCCTAGTTTGTATTTCAGAGGGTGCCCCTGTGCTTTCAGCACTGCAGCTCAGCAGAGAAGTACAGGAGACGAGTGTGGCCCAGAGGACCCCAGTGAGGAGCCCAAGCACCCCCTCTCTGACTGTGCCTTGGAGCACAAAGCCATCAAATTGGAAGAGCAAGTCCGGGATTTAACTGTGAGTGTGCTGGATGCCTTTGCTTCAGTCCCCTTGGCTTGGTCTGGTTTTCAGCCCTGGATTTTTCCCTCAGTGCTGTGACACACACACACAGAGCTCCAGAGCAGCTGTGCCCTGAGTGTGAGAGGGTGAAATTCCACCCTGCCTTCCCCAAAACACCATCTGTCAGCAGTGCCAGCAGCAGGGCACTGATGGTGTGCTCCTGGCAGGAAGAGCTGTGTGTTGGAGCTGGACACTTCTTTCACAGCCTTGTGGCAGTAGCTTCGTGCTGATTAGTGTCATATGTTTCTCCCCTCAGCCTCCTCCAGCTGCACAATCCCAGTGCCCTCAGCTGCTCCTCCATGGCCTCTCCAGACCCTCCCCATCCTCATGCCCCTCCTTTGGACACTCCTTAACAGCTTTATGTCACACTGGATCCAGATTATCCAAGAAGGGAAGCCCTTCTAAGTGCCCGTGTGTGATGGAAATCAGGTTCTATATTGAAGAACACACGTGACTGAGGGAGGATTAAATACCACAGCACTGGGCTGTTGTGGAGATAATCACCCTGAGAATTCTGCTCTGAGTGAGAAATCAGCTGTCACAGAGAGGAGGATCTCAGCAGCAGCCTGGCAGTGGCTGTTCAGCTGAATTCAGCCATTCAGTGCCCAGAATATTTTTGGTCTTCCTTGGGTCTTGTGAAAGATTTCCAGTTTTTGGTTAATCAGTAGGACTTGTCTTTGTATGAAAATGCAAAGCCCAGCACAAGCTTCTCTTTTTAAAGCATTTCTGAGGGGTTTGCAGTGTCAGGAGAGGTTTTTCCTGCAGGTTTGATGTGTCCCCTCTGTGGTTACAGGAGCGATACCGGAGAGCTTTGGCAGATTCCGAGAACGTCCGGAGGAGAACGCAGAAGTTTGTGGAAGATGCCAAACTCTTTGGTAAGCTGAAGGGCTGTGTTTACTGCACTGGCCTGCCTGCCCAAGCAGAAAATGCTGATCAGCAGCTTTTCTGTCCCCCTGTCCTGCCCTCCCTCGTTTATTTCAAAGCCTGCTGTGATGTTTGGCCTGGACTCTTGATATTTGGGCTTAATCACTGTTTTTTTTCTCTTCTGTCCAGCTGTGTCCTGTCCTATCAGGTTTACCCACAGAATCACAGAATTGCGACTTTTTTTTTTTTAATAGTCCCAGTGCAGCTGAGTTTAGTTCTGCTGACTTGGTTAAAAATGCAGGCTCTGCTGTGTGCTGAGGATTGGCTCTGGCAGGGTGTATTTTATACTCAGCTGTGTCATCAGGTTGTGATCTCCTTTACTATATTAACAGCCTCCTCTGCTTCACTTCACTGGAGGTAGATGCAGCCTGGGGCAGCAGTTGTCAATCTCTAGATTAGATGTTTAAAACCTCTAAAAGAAATATTTTTGCATCAATGAAACGAGCTGGATTTGTAGCTTTGGCAGCAGAAGCAGGTGAAGGGGGAAGAAAGTGCTGTTCAGGCATTGCACTGTGCCAGAACCATCTCTGAGAATGAAAAACTGTTTTTCTCCATAATGCATGGATCTCAAGAGGTTTATTGTTAGCTAATTCTAGCAGCCTTGAAATTAGAGCTGCTATATTTTCTTACCTTCCACCCATGGTGCTATAAAATGGCTGCTGAGTTTGGTGATAATCAACAACAGGATGATTGATTTTGAGAGGGTTTTTTGAGCTTTTGGGATTTGATATGTAGCATGAAGAAAAAATAAGTTCTTTATTAGAAATTGCTCACAGAGTGAAACTTGGAGATCTGTGGATAAGAGGAAAATCTGAAAGGAGATCATAGGAAGGTGGGGTTAGTCTCTTTTCCCAATTGATGAGAGGTAAGACAAAAGGAAGCAGCCTCAGGTTGTGCCAGGGGAGGTTTAGATTAGGTTTTAGGAGACATTTCTTCACTGAGAGTGTTGCCAAGCACTGGCTGCCCAGGGAGGAGGTGGGGTCACCATGCCTGGAGGTGTTGGAAAGCCTGTGACACGGTTTAGTGGTGGCCTTGGCAGTGCTGACTTGATGATCCTCAAGGTCTTGAGCAGCCTGAATGACTCTGATTCCATGAAATGAGTGGTAATTGCTGGGCTTCTGTCTGCTGCTTTGCTGCATCTCCTTCCTCTCCCTTTGTTCACATGTACAGCTGCAGACAGCACCTGACTATTGCCTCATTTTCTCTGTTTCCCTAATGTGTCATTCCAGTCAGAGAGTTATGACATTTATGTAACTGAGGGAGGCAGCTTTTCCTGGAATTTCTGCGCTGTGCAAGAAACCACTGCTAGAAATGCAGCCAGTCTAACCCTTTTGTTATTATTTGTGAATGACAAAACCTGCCTGGTTTTTCATGACCAACTGAAGAACCATTTTGGTCCAGTCCCTCCACAATGGTTTTAAGCTATGAATAAATTGGGGATTTTGTACTTCTGAATAGCCATGCATTGTTTTTGCTTCCCACCATTGTGTTTGTTCCCTGTGGAATGGGCATTTGTGTGACAAAATTATGTCAGTGGGACTGGAGCAGGGGGTGTGGAGCAGAGTCCTAAATGACAAATCTGAGTTGCAAAAAACTGTCTGGAGTGAGACATTAATGCTCTGCTTTGTCAGGAATACCAAATATATATATGGTCATGGTATGGATGTGCATTTCCTGCATATACCTTGGTTTGGGGAGTCTTTAGATTACTTTTAATGCTGAAGCTTTTGTTCCAGCAATCAGAAGCCACCTCCTGTCTTGCTAAATTAACTCCAAATCAATGAGCAGCTTTAAAGGTGCCTTCAAACCACTGTGACTTTGTCTGTCCTTGGTCCTGGAGCTCTGGATGTTCTGTAAGCTGTCCTTCATGTCCTTCCTGCAGGCATCCAGAGTTTCTGCAGGGACCTGGTGGAGGTGGCAGACATCCTGGAGAAGACAGCCGAGAGCGCCGCGGGCCACGCGGAGGAGCCCAGCGATCCCAACCCCACCCTGAAGAAGATCTACGAGGGCCTCTCCCTCATCGAGGCCAAGCTTCAGAGCGTCTTTGCCAAGCACGGCCTGCAGAAGATGAACCCCGTGGGTGGCAGGTACGACCCCTACGACCACGAGATCATCTGCCACGTGCCGGCCGAGGGCATGCAGCCGGGCACGGTGGCGCTGGTCACGCAGGACGGCTACAAACTGCACGGCCGCACCATCAGGCACGCGCTGGTCGGCGTGGCCGTGGAGGCACAGGAGTGACGTGGCTTCAGCTGCTCCACCTGGGACCTCGCTGGGCTGGGGACAGTCACAGCTGCGTGTGTTTGCTTATTTATTGAGCTGGGGTTGTGTCGTGGGATGGCTTCGGGGGCGTCGCCGTTCGTTCTGAGGTACTCGTGTGTTTAATGATCCTCCTTGGAGCCTTGCAGTCCTGCTGTTTGTCAGAAGTTTGGGGCACTGTAGCCTCCTTGTCTGCTTATTTCTCCGTGGTTTGTATGGGGAAGAGGGGAGATGTGGAGAGAAAGGGAAATGCTCTTCTTGTCTCCCTGTTCCATCTCTGAGGGAGACTCCTGCAGTGGCCTCCAGGAAAGGAACTTCTCTGCCTCACTTTCCACAGCTGTACTAATGGACTGTAATAATACTGACCTACCTCACAGGGATGTGGTGAGGCTTTTCATGTGCAAAGCACTGGGAAAAGTCCAGAGGGATGAGTATTATTATCACCTGGTTTTGATGTCTTCCCTTGTCCCCACACCCCTCGGATGGGGTGAAGATGATCACTTGAAATAACATTTAGGGGCAGCTTTTTCTTACTTGCTTCAGGAAAACAATTTGGAATTCATGGAATCTCTGTTGTACTAGAGTTGAATAGAGATGAGGGTTTAAAAAGAATTCAGTTGTTAGGTCAGACTAATGGTAATATTCCTTGTCCACATAAAATTCCAGCTTGACTCTTTGTTCCCAAAGGTAAAACAGGGAGCAGTGATTTGTGGTGGAGCCAGAAAACTGTCCTCACATCTCTTAATCTCCAACCCAAATGTATGTTTTAGAGGAGAGTAATTTCTCTTCCCTGGTGGGTATTTGTGCAGCTTTCAAGCATGATAAACTATGTGCTCTTTGTTGCAGCTGCTGGCAAAATGGAGCTGTGCCCTTAAGCAGGAAATCTGGACTGTTCTGTTTTCTCAGGTCTCTGGTAAAGATCCTCAGATTACACCAACTTCCAGTCCACATTCTGATTCTACTTTCAATGATCCTAGTAAATATGAAACCTTTTGGGTTTTGATGCAAGGAGAAAAAATCTTTGCTTCAAAGTCTCAAGTGCCCTTGAACCAATTTTAGCAGCAGTGACAAGAAAGCAAGAGAAGCAGAAGGCTGAGGAAGTGAAAGCTGACCTCGAGCTGTCCTCCTGGTTGGAGGCATGTTGTTGTCACAGCACATATGTATTTCCCACTGGCCTTATTGCCTGGGAGTTCATTTATCTCAGCTGAAAGGATGCAGTCACTGAGGAGGATCAGAATTTAACCCTTTGCAGAGCAGCAAGCAGCCAAATGACAGAAGAACAGTTAAGCCAGAAAACCAGGAATAGTTGGTTTTCAGCTTGTTTCTTACTGATTTGTTCATTCCTTCTTTTTTTACTTTCTGGAATTGGTTCCATAATCTGCCAAATGCACTTCCAAAAGTGCTTTACTTAGAGTGGATGCCATCCCTGGTTTGGAAAAAAATTTATTCTTCTCCCATTCATTTGGAGGCTTCAGCTGAAAAACCCTTTTGTAGTGGACTTCAGGATTGTCACAGCCTTTAATACTGCCAGTCTTTCACCTGGGGAGACTGTGTGCAGTTAGTGGGTTGGCATCCAAGAAATTTAAGGAATCTGCACATTTCTAACCTGCTCCATGCAACCTTTTTTAGTGGCAGCTGTGGTGTGAGTCTGTAATGGATCCTTTTTGGAGTGTGGGTTTCTGCCTCTGTGCAGTAGGTTCTGAGGGAGGTACTGGAGATTTCAGCCCTGAAACAGCACTTCTGGCAGCTGTAGCTCATGGGCAAACCTCTTGTACAGTGTCTTGTATTATTACCTTGTTTTTGGAAGTTTCACAGATAAACAGGACTTCCTATCCATTGTGCTGAGCAGGTCACCAGGGTACGCTGTTTCTCCAGAGAAGAATGGTAAAACATGAAATGTGACACTACAAATCTGGCTGTTCTTCCTCAAAAGTAAGGAGCCCATGTCCTCAGCTGGAAGGAACAGTGGGGGAAAGCTGGAAACCAACTTTGAAAGTGAAACTTTAGTTGTAAGGAGCCAAACAGAAGCACAGGCATTTTACACTACAGACAGTTTTCTGTCACAGAGAGGCTGCAGCTGGGTGTGACCAGGAAGGATGGGATCCAAATCCTCTTTAAACTCACCCATGGAGCCACTGGACTGTAAAAAAAGTGTTACAGCCACTCAGTCCAACTTGGGTTTGCCAACTCTGCCTGTCTCCTCAGCCAGTGTTCACCCACTTCTGCCTTAAGGAAATTCCCTAAAATGCACTCCAGACCTTCTGTCTGTACTGAGAGAGGATTTATCAGCGTGTGTGTCTGGGCTCTGCTCTCACTGAGGCACTGCAGGGTGGCTGCAGCAGGACTCTGAGGGATCCAGCTCCTCTGCAGGCTTTCCCACCCTCACAGAGGCCCTCTTTAATTTGGGGCAAGTTCTTCTCCCAGTGAAACCTGCAAAACTTCTACAGGATCCTGTCAGGTTTTATGATTCCTGTGAAATGGAGGCAATGCTGAGAGACTTTCACAGATGTTACCAAAGAGATAAATCCTGTAGCTGTTGTTTGTCCCAGTTTCTGCTTCCTTTGAAAGGTGAAGTGAAAATGAAATAACCAAACCTGGATTCCATCACAGAATCCAGATTTCCCAGGTAAAATTTGATTCTCTTGCCTTTCAAGCACACTTAATGTTTTTTTTTTTTGTCCTGGATGAGATTGTGGAAGGGTGGGGTGAATTTCTCCTTGGTTTTTGCTGCTTTTTCTGCCCTGTTTCTGTAACTCCTGCAGGGAGGGCCCTGTCCCACGAGCTGCTCCTCTGCAGTCACTTTACCCAGTGACTGTTCAATAAAACACAGGAATACATGAACAGGGCAGGAATAGCAGAGGAGAGGAAGTGTCATGTACCTTTTGGTCATTTCCACACCTGGACAAGTCTCCAGTGGCACTGTCATGAGCATGGCAAGATCTGAACTCTGAGCAGGAGCAGTGCAGAATGAAATGGATGTTGCTTTGTGAACCTGAACTTCCCAGTGCTTCAAGCAGCAGAGCTTCTGTTGGAAGAGCTGTGATCACTCAATAGCTCCTAGCAGTACCTTAATTAAAAAAAAAAAAAGAGTATTTAAGGTTTATATTGTGAATATTGTAGTATTTTTTTATTTTAAAATGCAAGGTGTTTTGGTATTATTTGTAAAGTCAAATGAACAAAGCGTTGCTAATGTCCAAAAATCCAAGGCCATTGAGGTGGGGGCAAAATGTGTATATATTGTAATTTTTGTGTGTTTCTGTGCTCTTTGTTTACCCAAAGGTTCTGGCTGTATGAAAGACAGAGATGTGTGAGAGCAGTGCAAGAAATTGACAACAACATTTGCGTTGCTGTTGGAAAGGTCTGATTTCCTTTAGCTGTCCAGATTCTGTCCATTTGCTAATAAAACAGAAGAATTGCAGTGACTTCTCTTGCCTTTTCCCTGCCCCAAGCTGCTGTTCATTCCAACTCCAGCCAGCTGGGGCTGCACATGGGAAGGTTTCTGGCTTTTCCTGGTCTCATTGTCTGTGAAAGGGCCACAGCAGCATGTGGCTGAACATTTTATTAACAATGCTTGAGGAGGACTCCCAGAAATGCACACACACAGGGTTGGTGTCAGTGATTCCTGCACTGATTACCTGCCCAGGCATTTCCACACCTTCTGCTGTGTCTGCTCCTGGATGACTGTGGAGAAAAATGTTTTCTGCCAGCCTCTGGTGGTGGCTGGATCAGCTCTGCCAACAGCTGAAATCTGGATCTGTGGGTTTATCTTTGCTTGGCTCTGCTGCCTGTGTGTGCTGTGCTGCAGCAACCCAGGGGATTGTGCAGCACTGCAGTTAAGGGTGGGTTAATTTACAGGGTGCCTGCACACCGTGGTACCCGCAGGCAGGCTGTGATTTCAGGGATTTGAGGGAGAAAAGGCGAGGCTTTCTCTGTGAGGGCGTGTTTGTAACAAATTTCATTCTCTGCAAAAATAGCTGAGCCTCCATTCCTGCTTTTGCCGTGCCACTTGGTGCTGTGTGGGTGGGCCTTGTTCTCCCAGAGCTCTGGATGCCCCCGGGCACTTCTCCCTGCAATAAAAAGCATTTGCAAAAGACCCTTTAGAAATAGTCTTTATGGGGGTGAGATCAATATTTCCGTGCTAAAGATCTGCCGGCAAAGCCAGCCTGCTGCAGGGGTGATGGCCCATCGCAGGGGCTTTTCCTCATCCTGCTAAAACGCACCCCAGCCCAGGAAATCCTGCTGCTGCCATTAGGCAATTTCTGGCTCTGCTGGTTTTCTCTGCAGCAACAGTGAGAGTTGGGAGTTCTCAAAGCACCATGTGCAGAAAGGCCTCAGAGCTCGGGGCAGAACATTTTGCTTATGGCATGATAAAATATCCAGAACTCCTGCGAGCAGGGCGGGGACTGGGAGCAGTGCTGACCTGCCTGGGAGCCCTGTGCGCAGCAGATTTGTCACCCACAGCCCTGGGGAAATCAGGCTGGTTAAGTAAGAGCTTGTTAAAACCCGAGATGTGCTGCAAAGATATTTGTGTGCTGTGTTTTGAGCTGCTTGGGATCGTCCTCTCCCCATCCCGGTGGGATCCTGCCCATTGTGAGGGGGACCTGAGCACGGGTAATTTTTGTCTGTGCCCACCCCAAATATTCACCCTTGAGGTTCAGGGTTGTATGTGCTCCCCATGCAGAAACTCTGAAGTGATTCCTGGCTGGGGAAAGGAAGGGGCCTGTGCTTGTGCTGTGTTTCCTGGAGACAAAGTGATGTATTCTCAAACAAAATTCTGTCCCTTGGTAAGGAGCCAGCCCTGGGCTGCAGCAGGCTCTGGGTCTGTAATTACACGTCCAACCTGTTCGAGAGTTTTTGCTCAGCCTTTGCTATCCTTTGTAATCCGAGTAGCAGCGGGCTCCCGTGGGATGCCCTTGGCACAAACCGCTCGCTGTCAGGCACCTTGTTTTGCCCAGGGCAGCAAGTCCGAGCGAAAGCTGGAGACGCCTTTGCTGCTGCATGAGGCAGGCAGGACCCAGCCTGCTCCGCTCCGCGAGCATCACCCTGTGCACATGGACTACGGAAAACTGAGCTGGGCTGCCGGGGCAGCCAGGCTGGGGCCTCGCTGTGGGACGCGTGTGAGGAGCGGAGAGCAGGGAGCTGCTGGCAGGGAACATCGGCAGGATGCCAGCGTCCCCCGTGTCCCCTCAGCGCCACTCTCCGGCTCCGGTGCCGCCGTGCCGGGCTCGGGGCGGGGCGGGGGGCGCGGGGGCCGAGCCCTGCTGGCCGCGCTCCCGGCCGCGCCCGCCGCCCGCGCCGCGCCGCGCTCCATCGGTACGCGGGGATGCCGTAGGGTGGGGTGGGCCTCCGGGAGCCCGCGGGCGGGGGCCGGCAGCACCGGGCCGCCTCCCCTCCCCGCCGGGCCGGCACGGAGCGTTCCGCACCGCACCGCTGCGCTCCGCACCCTGCATCCCCATCCCCGAGCATCGCCGCCCTCGCAGGCGGCGCTGGCGTTTCCCCACCGCGGCCGGGGGAGCGGCGGGACCCCCCGCGCCCCCGGGGCGATGCTGACCCGGCCTCTCGCCGCTCTCGCCCGCAGCCGTGGTGGGCGCCGGGCTGGGGGGCTCGGCCTCCGCGTACTTCCTGCAGCAGCACTTCGGGCCGCAGGTGCAGCTGGACGTGTACGAGGCGGCGGGCGTGGGCGGGCGCCTGGCCACCGTCACCGTCAACAAGCAGCAGTATGAGAGCCGCGGAGCCTCCATCCACGCCCTCAGCCTCCACATGCAGGACTTCGTCAAGATCCTGGGTGAGACCGGGCGGCCCAGTGCTTGCATGGCTTCCCTGGCTGAGCTGGGGGGCTGGGACACCCCCAGGCTCTGTGCTGGGGGTAGTGGGGTGGGTTACTGCCAGTCGTCCTTGGCACCCAAGGAATGTGGTGAGCCCCTTGCTGTCTCTGCTGTTGTGCCCTGGAGAGAGAAAGGGGCATGGTGGTCACCATCAGAGGAATCCTGCTGGAATTAGTGTTGGGCAGTTGTTCACAAACTCCTACCAGTGTGTCCCAGTCAGCAGCAGCTCCATGAGATGCCCCAACATGCTGTGGCTGGGAGCCTGTGCCTTGCGGTCTCTCACTCCTGATGCTCCTCCAAGAGCATCTTCGCCCCTATCCCTGCCTGGACATGTCCAGTGCTGGCCTTTCCCAGGAGCCAGCCGGCCCCAGGGAGGGGCAGCCACGCGGTCCCTGTGCTCCTGCAGGCCTCAAGCACCGGCGCGAGGTGGCCGGGAAAAGCGCCATCTTCAGCGGGGAGCACTTCGTCCTGGAGGAGACCGACTGGTACCTGCTCAACCTCTTCCGCCTCTGGTGGCACTATGGCATCAGCTTCCTGCGCCTGCAGATGTGGGTGGAGGAGGTGATGGAGAAGTTCATGAGGTAGGAGAGCCCGTGGGGCTGGGGGGGTTTCCCTGGCACCAGGGCATCACCAGGTGCCCCCTGCTCCTGTCCCCTCCAGGATCTACAAGTACCAGGCACACGGCTACGCCTTCTCCAGCCTGGAGGAGCTGCTGCGCTCGCTGGGGGGCGAGGCCTTCGTGAACATGACCCGGCGCTCGGTGGCCGAGTCCCTGCTGGAGGTCGGTGTCACCCAGCGCTTCGTGGACGACGTCATCGCCGCCGTCCTGCGCTCCAGCTACGGCCAGTCCGTGCTGGTGCCCGCCTTCGCAGGTGAAGCCACCTCCTCTTGCTGTGTGACACTCCTCAGTGTCCCCTCTGTGGCCGGGCTGTGGAGCCACCCTTGTCTTCCTCTCTGCAGGGGCCATGTCGCTGGCGGGAGCCCAGGGCAGCACCTGGGCGGTGGAAGGAGGGAATAAGCTGGTGTGTTCAGGTCTGCTGAAGCTGACCAAAGCTAATGTCATCTCTGCCAGGGTGACAGGCATCTCCCTGCACAGCTCGGGTGAGCCTGGGCGTGGGTGTGGCTCTGGGTGCACCAGGGTGGGAGGCTGGTGGTGGCAGCATGGGAATGCTGTGGCTGGAGGGCATCCTGGTCCTGGTGAGGCATTTGGGAGAGGCCCTGAGGGTCTGTCCTCCCTTTGTCTGATCCAGTGGGGGTCTGTCCTTCTCCCTTTGTCTGATCCAGTGGGGACCCTGCAGCACCAACCTCAGGCCTGAGGTTGCCCTCCCTCCCTCCTGAGGTCCATCAGGTTCTCCTGTGGCACCATCCTTGTTGCAGGCTCGCTCCCCCTTCCACCACAGCAGAAAAATATCTGGGATGTGGGCTGTGTTCCCCCAGTCCTCTTTGCCCCCACTAGGCTGGGCCTCTCTGGAAACATTTTATGTCTTAATGAAGCCTTTCTGCCATCCTAAGGCATCAGAAACTCTTCTGTAACCATCAGGTGCTGTGGTCCAGCACTGGTGTGTGCTGCAAAACCAGGGGATGGTTGGAAAAAAGAGGGTCAGGGCAGCACCACCTGGGGCTCAGGGCTGCTCCTGACTGTCCCCTGTCTCTCTTCAGAGGGGAGAGCCCTGTACCAGGTCCACTACGAGAGCACCGAAGGCCAGGGCTCGGCTTTCTACGACCTGGTGGTGCTGACGACTCCGCTGCATCCCAGCAGGACCAACTTCACCTTCGACAACTTCCACCCCCCCGTCGCCGACTTCCCCGGAGCCTTCCAGCCCTCCGTCACCTCCGTGGTGCACGGCTACCTCAACTCCTCCTACTTCGGCTTCCCCGACCCCAAGCTGTTCCCTTTCACCAGCATCCTCACCACCGACACCCCCGACCTCTTCTTCCACGCCATGGACAACATCTGCCCCGTCAACATCTCGGCGGCGTTCCGGCGCAAGCAGCCGCAGGAGGCGGCGGTGTGGCGCGTGCTGTCCCAGCAGCCGCTGGACAAGCCCCAGCTGAAGACCCTCTTCAGGTCCTACTACTCGGTGCAGGTGGCGGAGTGGCAGACGTACCCGCGCTACGACGCCGCCAAGGCGCTGCCGCCCATCGTGCTCCACGAGAACCTCTTCTACCTCAGCGGCGTGGAGTGGGTGGCCAGCTCCATGGAGATGACAGCGGTGGCCGCCAAAAACGTGGCGCTGCTGGCTTACAACCGCTGGCATCAGGAGCTGGAGAAGATCGACCAGAAGGACTTGATGCACAAGGTGAAGACGGAGCTGTGACGCCCGCGAGGGGTGGTGGGCCAGGAGCTTTGGTGTGTGGTAGTTTGGGGAGTATTTATTGCCTTGGGGAGGCCGGGGGGGGCTGGGGGACAAGGGACAGGCTGTGTCCCGGTGACTTGAAAGCCTTCAGGAATACAGTTCCTGCCCAGTGTTGCTGTGTCTGTGCCGTGTGCCTCAGTTTCTCTGTTCCCTCACCCCAGGCTCTGCTGGAAAGGAGCCTGTGCCTTCTCCTGAAAAAGGGTCACAGTGTTTGGGAGGGATCTTGGGAGGCTTTCAGGGGTGAGGCTGGCTGGCATTGGCAGCAGGTGGGTCCCCCCGAGCTTCCCAGCTCTCTCCTGCCTTCCTGGCTTTGCCCTTGGGAACCTCACAGGTAGGGCTGCAGATCCCACAGCCTCTCCCATGCCTGGAGCCCTGCCCTGCTCCTGTGCCCCAGGGATGCAGGGAGGGCTCTCACAGCTCCTGCCAGGTGCTCTGTGCTTGGGGGTGTCCAGGCTTGTGTCCGGGGGAGCAGAAGGGCCTCAGTGGGAGAAGCTGGGCAGGACAGAGGGGCCAAGGCAGGGGCAGCTCAGACCAGGGCCAGCAATGCACTTTATTGAGACCTCAGAAGCTGCTCAAACCGACAGCAGCTCGCCCTGCTCCTTGGACTGCCCAGCCTGGCACAGAGGAACCTGTGGGACAGCTGGGAAGGACTGGGAGGGACTGGGGAGGACTGGGAAGGACAGGAGGGCTGGGAAGGACAGGAGGGCTGGGTGCTGCCAGGAGCTGTTGCAGCGATGGAGCAAACAAAGGGAAATGGGGACTTTGGGAAGGGAGGAGGCCTGATCCTGACCCTGACCCTGATCCTGCCCAGCCATAGGACCATGGGCAGCTGGCTCCTTCTCTCCCCCAGCCCACAGCTGAGCTCCTCCCTGGAGGCTGGGGGCGGTCGGTGTCTGGGACTGGGTGACTCCCAGCGGCTGCCTCTGCACTGGGTGTCCCCAAAGCAGCTGCTGGGGCTGAGGCTGACAGAGTCTGCAGGGGAATTTTGAGGAGCTCTCGCACAGGGACCTCCCCTCACCCTGATGCCCAGCCAGGTGGCCTCTCCCAAAGGGCAAGCTGGGGAAGCAAGAGCAAGCTGGTTAGGTGCCCAGCACTGGGGGAGCTGCAGGGCGTAGCTTTGCAGCCTCAGAAGATGCAGGTGCAGCCCACGGCGATGGTCTCCATCACCATCTGGTACTTCTTGTGGCACTGCTTGCCCGAGGGCCTGTGGCCCGGGCGCGGGCAGAGCAGGCGGCGCACGGGCAGGCGGCTGTAGATGGGAATGCTGGCCATGCTGCGGTCCTCCTGCATGGTGAAGGGGTTGATGCAGCCAGTGCAGAGGCAGCGCGCCTCGGGGATGTCTGCTGGGATCCGTGTGGCGTCGTGGTTTATCCTGGAGGAGAGGAAACAGGACAGGGCTGGGGAGATGGTGATGGGGGCAGTGGGTGGCCAGGGTGAAGTGGGTTGTGCTTCACAGCCTCCAGCAGCCAGCACAGCCCCTGTGCTGGCACAGAGCCACCTTGCCTGTCCCCGAGGCCCCTGCCCCAAGCTCACCTGTAGGCCCAGGGGGACAGGCTCCTCCGGTTGGACCTCCAGAGCCTCAGGTTCACCTGGCACTTGGTGTCCCCCGGCTCGGAGCCGTTCCTCAGCTGGCGCACCATGTCCTGGATGCTGTGCTCGTACTCTGCCATGCTGGTGTAGGGGTCATCGGGGGCCCAGGCCAGGGCAGGGGGGGCTGTTGGTGCCCGTGCCAGGCCCCTTCTCCTGCCCTTGGCTGCCTTGCTCTGGTCCTTGGCTTCGGGAACCAGGACCATGGCGAAGGTGAAGATGCAGAGGAGCAGCTGAGGAAGAAGGAGGATGGTGAGTGGCTGCTTGGGCTGCAGGACTGGCGTGGAAGGGGAGCTCCCCCTCCTCCCCGGGGTCACCAGGTAATGGCAGGACCACACTGACTTTGAGGTGGCACATTCAAAGCCCAAAGGCAGTGCTGGCCTGCAGGTGAGAAACACCTCAGGGCAGTTTGCAGGGATGGTGGGCACATGGTCATGATCTGATGCGTGTGGCTGCCCCTCACCCTGCTCGCAGCTGGCAATTGGTGTTGTCCAAAGTGCCCCTGCCTGTCCTGCCTGAGCTGTGCCCTGTCCCCTCCCTGCCCACCCTGAGGCAGCTGCATGCTGGGAGTGACCCAGCTCAGGCTGTACCTGGGCAGCCTCTGGTTTAAAAGGAGCCTTACAGAGATGAGACAGTCAAGAATGAGATCTTTATCCAAACCCTCCTCTCCCTCCCTCTGTGCTCTGAGGACGGTGAGAGAGAAAAGATGCTTTTTTTCCTTCCCTTCTCCCTCCGGCCTCGCCGGGCTGTGCAGCCGTGTGCTGCCACCCGGCAGGCTGCCCAGCAGGGAACAAAGTTGCTTTCTGTAGTCCTGCTCGCTGCTATTCGTGTCCCTGCAGTGGCCCAGGCAGCCCCACACCCTGCCCGTGGCTGTGCAGTGCCCCGGGGCAGGGAGGCTCGGCCAGGGCTGTTCTCCGGCCGGTGCCGGGCTGTCCGGCCGGGCTGGCGTGGCTCTGCTCTCCCAGGCTGCTGCATCCTCACCCTGCTGGCCATGGGGGCGATGGCCCTGGCAGGCCACAGCGGGCACCTCCAAGCAAACAACCCCAGGTAAACAAGCATGCAAATAATTCTGTTAGAGAAGGAAAACGAGGAGCAAGCCCTGAGCTGCCGGGGAGGCACCTACCAGGTTTGGAGCCCGCTCCATGGCCGCGGAGGGGTGCCGGCCGCTGTCCTGCACTGTGGCCGGTCCCTGCAAGCCAGGCAGCTAAAAAGGGAAAGCCCCAGCCCCCAGCTGTGCCCTGCCAGAGGTGTGTCCGGTCCCCAGGGTGTCAGGGAGCCTCGGAGCAGCCAGGGCAGGGGGCCAGCGTGGTCTGGGACTCGGCCACCCGTCACCGCCCCAGGTGCTGGCTCTGCTGGTGGTGGCGACTGCGGTCAGTGGCGGGTCCCCTCTGGACCAGGCAGCCCTGAGGGGCTCTCCTGGCAATAACATGCTCTGGGGAGGGCGTTTGGGCTCTCTTGGTGTCACCAGCATGGTCACAGCCCTGACAGGGCCGGAGGGATGCGGCTGCTGGGCTGGCAGAGCAGGGGCTCACAGCAGGAGCAGGGTGGCTGTGTCCCGTGCTGGCAGCAAGGTGAGCAGGTAACGTGGGGCTGAGAGCCCGCTGTCATCTGTGAGCCACCCCCAGCAGCAGCTCTGCCATCCCCAGGAGCCCCCAGACCCTTCTGCTCAGCAGTGAGATGATGGCAGCCATCACTCCCTGCACCCCTGGTCTGTCTGTCCCCAAACCCTTCTTCACCTTCTGCTGTGCTCCAGCTCCTGCCGTGGGGACACAGCAGCTGTGCCCACGGCTGGCCGTGGGTCTGCGGGTCTGGGTGTGCTGGGTGATGCCCTGGCTTTCCGGGGCCAGGCACCGCGGTGCAGGGTGCTGCGGTGGGGGAAACTGAGGCACGGGGGTGCTGACTGTAATTCCCCGTCCAGGGAACAAGGGCTGGCATTGCACCCCTGCTCTGTCGCTGTCCGTGCGGTCAAGAGCCACGCGATGGTGCTGTCCGCCACCCAACCGCTCCCAGTCCTTCCCGTCTGCATCCCTCCTCCTCTCCATCCCTCCGTCCATCCCTCCGCCCCTCCATCCCGCCCTCCATCCCTCCCTGCATCCCTCCGCCCCTCCATCCCTCCCTCCATCCCTCCCTCCATCCCTCCCTGCATCCCTCCCCCCCTCCATCCCTCCCTCCATCCCCCCCTCCATCCCTCCCTGCATCCCTCCGCCCCTCCATCCCGCCCCCCATCCCCCCCTGCATCCCTCCGCCCCTCCATCCCTCCCTCCATCCCTCCCTCCATCCCTCCCTGCATCCCTCCGCCCCTCCATCCCTCCCCGCATCCCTCCGCCCCTCCGCGCATCCCTGTCTCCTCCCCTGCAGCCCCGGATGCCGCTGCTGTTCCCCACGCTCCCGGGCAGCAGGCTCTGCCCTGCTCCTTTGGATGTTTTCCTCCTTCTCCCCCCTCACTGCGCATCCCCAGGGATCTCAAGGCCCTTGAGCTTTGTAGGGCAGAGGGAAATTTCCACCTCCTTTTCCCAGTACATGAACTGTGTCTCTAGAAAACCCCATAAATAAGGTAAAGGTGTCTGCACCCCCAGCTCACGCTGTCCCCCTCCTCCTGGCAGCCCTGGGATGCAGCAGGGACCAGCCTGGCAGCTCCCCCGCCCCAGCCCGCGTTAACCTCCCCAAGGACAGCCCCAGCACAGCGCTTCAGAGGCTCTGCTGTCCCCTCGGCTGAGACCTGAGCACAGAGTGCCCCGTTTGTCACCTCAGGACCTGCCAGAGGAGCTCTGCAACCACCTGCCTGTGCTTCAGGCGTACGGCAGCACCCGGTCTCTGGCCACCAGCATTTTTTGGGGTGCAGAGCCAAGCCATGCCTGCACCCAGCGGCTTCACCCCTGTTCTGGCAGCCCCGGCAGGGCCGGTGGCAGCCCCGGGCGCCTGCGTGTGCCGCGGCCGCTGCGTTGTGTCAGCGCTCGGCAATGCTGTTTACACATGAGAGAGGCGCAGAGGCATCTGTGCCGGCAGCCAATTACCCAGTTTTGATCTTTTTTGGTGAAAAGGAAACCAGGCCTTTTCAGACATGGCCAAATTTGATAAGCTGGGGGAGGCGGGGGCGGGCGCGGGAGGCTTTTCCCCACCGGCCTCGCCCCAGGGAAGGGGCTGGGATGGGGAGGCTAGGACACGGCCAGCTCTGCCTCCAGGCTGGGATGGGAGGGCTGGGGGGCTCCGTGTGCCCATCCTGGCTGCAGTGCCATCCCTGAGGGAGCCGGGTGTGCTGGGGTTGGAGTGCTGGAACCCCCCAGGGCTCTCCTGGGCAGGGGTTACCCGGAGGGGAGAGGAGAGGTGCTCTCAGGTTTGGTACGTGCTCATCTCTGCTGCTGTCACCACTTTGCCACACTGCCATGGGGAATTTGGGTGGAGAGCGAGGCCTGGAGATGGGGAATGGGGATCCAAATGGGGCAGGAGAGGGTGTGAAGATAAGCTCCACCTGCCCTGAGTAAACCCAGGTGTTTATTTGCCAGACAAGCCTCATGGAACCCACCCCAGGCCAAGAGATGCAGGGCATCCGTGTCGTGCCACGCTCCCTGGCAGCAGGGATGTGCTGGGCAGGGATCATGTGGCAGAGCACACCACGGGGACTGCAGGTAAGGGAATGGGGGCAAGTCAGGCCACAGCTCCACGCTGGCAGAAAATAGCTGTGTGCAGTTTCCCACAAGCAGGAATGTCCCTGTAGGGGTGGGAGCTGCTGGGGTGGGGGCTGCAGTCCCCTCCATCTGCACTGGGCAACGGGCAGCAACGCTGCTGGTGCCACTCTGCAGGGCATGGCCACTTCTCTGGGCACCAGGCTGCTCCAGAACGCAGCTCCTCATGGGGTTTGTGCACACCTGAGCTCACACCCAGCCCAGCCAGACAGGCGGGTCTGGCAGGAGGCTCCAGCACGGCCTCATCCCTATCTCTGTGTGAGCAACATTTTCCACTCATCAAAGGAAAGCTCCAGCGAGCTCTCCTGGCCAGAGCCAGCCCTGTGCTGTGGAGGGAGGAGGGTCAGGTCTGGGGGCCTCCCATGTCCCCCCAAAACCCCCCTGGCAGGTAGTGCTGGCCCCGCCAGAGCACGGAGCTCACATCCTTATTTGCACAACGGCTCCAGAGACGCCCGAGCCAAAAAAGCTTATTTTAAGCTTGCTGGAAAAAGAACATTGTTTGGTGGGAATTAAAACTCCCCATTCTCAAAAAAGGGAAAAACAAAAAGTGCTTCATTCTGCCGGCTCCTGCCATTGCATAAACACAGAGGCAGGCACGGCTGGACAGGGAGGCCAGGAATTTGTTGCTGGCATCGAGCAGGATGGGTGCTCTCCCCCCAGCAGCTGTTGTGGGGCAAAGACCCCTCCTCATCAGTGCCCCCACTGTCCCAAAAGCCCTCATCCTGGCAGGAGGGGTGTTCCCGAGGGAGGGAAGGGGCATTTCCCCACCGTGGTGCCCGGGTGCCACGGGCAGGAGGGGTGCTCGTGCTGGCAGCCCGAGGTCTCGCTGGCCCGGGCCCTGCATCGCTGCACAATATTATTTATACAGCCCTAATCCAGCTCCCCCGGCGGCCTTTCTCCCTCCCCGCGCGGGCAGCTGGGCGATGCTCGGGGCTGCCTGTAAATCACGCCCTTTGCATCCCATAAACAGCCAGATTTGGGCGTCGGGAGGCAGAGCTGAGCCGGGCTCTCCTCCGGGGCTGGGGGGACAGCAGCACTCCGGACAGGAGGCTCCGGGGGGAGCGGAGGCGTCGGGCCAGCGGCTGCCGGCAGCGCCGGGCGGGCGGGGAGGGGGAGATGCGCGTCGGGCGCATCCTGCGCGGCCCCTCCGGCACATCCATCACCCCCGCGTTTACTGCACGTCGCCGCTTACACGATCCAGACGCGCAGGTTCCTCCTGTCCCGCTCCTCTCCTGCCTTTTGTTTTCTTTTGCCTCCTGCTGCTGGAGACAGAGCACCTGATGGAAAAAGCCTGTTCTGGCGCTCCCCGCGCTGGAAACAGCCGCTTCCTTCCGTCCCTGCCCGGCACCGCGCCCGCTGCGGGGCTGGGGGCTGCCCCGGTGCCTCCTTGCCCGTGTCTGGTTCCCGATGGTGGCTCTGGGGACGGCAGGAGGGGCCGGTGGGAGTGCCCGGCACGGACAGACCCTGGTCCTGGTGAGCCCCTCCGGGAGCTCTGTGCGGGGCAGCCTCAGGTCCCCATCGGACAGAGGGGGACAGAAGCACGGGCTCCTCCAGGCCGGGACCACTGAGGCAGGACCTGGCCACGGGTCACCTCATCCAGCCTGGCCCCATGTCCTGCTCCCTCCGTGTCCCCTGTGCTTGCCCTCTGGCCTTTTCCAGCCCTTTGGGCTCCTGGCCTCAGCCTGTCCTGGCTGTGCCCCCCTGCCCACCAGCACAGAGCATGGGTGGGCAATGCTGGCTTTCCAAATAATTCAGTTTTCCTTCCCCCTGCAGCCTCAGGCAGTCAGACACCAACCCATGAGTGCTTTGGAGGGGTGGCTTCATTTTGTGCTGGACTGCAAAGGTGAGACAGTCCTGCCAGGACAGGGGATGCCCTCTGCATCCCAGCTCCTGCCTGGGGGAAAGGCTGGTCCTTCAGCCCCATGTGAGACACATGGAGCAGCCTGGAGCCATCCCCACCACCTTCCCTGCAAGGCCAGGGGGCTGGAGGATGCTCCCAGGGACGTGCTGCCAGGGCAGCAGTTCTCTCTGGGTCTAAGAGGAGAAAGCCTCTTACTTGAAGGGCTTTGGTGGCTTTTTCTGGTGGGCAGGAGTCCAAGCTCCCAGTTCCCAGGGCAAGGCAAAGGGCAGAGGTAAGTGCAAAGCTCAGCAGTGGCACTGATGTCTGTCCTGGAGGGCTGTGATCCAGCCAAACTTCTCTCTGTGCCCCTGGGCAAGGGATCCCATGCAGGGCCCCCCAAACTGCTGGGGAATCATCCCCAGGTGGGAACTGGTGGCTTGAAGTCAGAGCAGACAATCTCCTGCCCTGCTCCCCATTCCCTGCTCCTGTGTGCTCCAGGCAGGGGGGGAAGGGATTTACAGGGCAGCACTGGCCAGTCCTGAAGGTCACCTTCAGAGCTGCTCCAGCTCACCCATTCATCACTGTCCTGCCCTGCAAGGGGCTGAGGGAGCAGGGGCTGTAATAATACCCGGGCTGAGAAATGCCCTCCTGCCCTCCAGCAGCCCCCTCTGATGTCAGGCAGCAGATGAAAAGGTTCTAAATTTGGTGTGTTTGGATGTTAACAAGGCTTGTAGGAGAAGGGTTTCTCTTTCCACGTCCCAGGCTCTTGGGAAGGTGGGAGCAGCCCAGAGCTCCCTTTCCATCACTGCCCTGTGGCATCACCCCCTGTGCAGGCAGCGGTCCCCTCCCCACCTGCCTGGGACAGAGCTGGCACTGCCACTTGACCCCTGCCCTTACACCCAGCCAGAGAGGCTGGAGGTCAGCGGGAGGTGGGAAAAAATGTCACTTTTGTGGAGATACTGAAACTGAATCCGTGCTGAGGAAGGATGGCTGGGCAGCATCTTAGTGAAGGAGTAACAAAAACAAACCCGCGCCAAGGAATCCTGCTTTGCCCCAAATGTTTTTCTTATGGAGTTGTAATAAGACAAGAGCTGTAAAGATAGTAACCTCCTAAACATTACCTTATTAAGGCTTCTCAGAAACCGCAGGGCACGACCCCTCTGGGTCATGGAACAAGAGCGCAGCATCCAGCGAACAAACAGAGGCTAACGTTACATTTTTCACTTCATTTAGGGAACCTGGTTTCTAATTATAGGGTTTGTTTAATGGTTGTGCCTCACTCAAAGCCAGCCCTCCGAGAGCAGAGGGACAGGGGAGTGGGAGTGCTGGGAGATCTCGCTGCTGGCTGCCAGGGCATGGGGATTAAACTGGGCACAGAGAGGGGTTTGGGGGTTGGGGACAGAGAGGGGTTTGGGGGTTGGAAGCAGTGAGGAGGGTCTGTGCCCAGGGAGAGCCCCAGCGTGCCCTGGGGACGTGCCACAGGTGCTGTCCCAGCTCAGTGCCGTGCACCAAGGCCGCCTGCAGCAGGGGAAGGGGTGTGGTGTGCTGCTGTGCTCTGTGCAATTCCCATCGCAGTTCAGTCAGCCTGGCCTCATCTCTGCCCTGCTGACCTGCTGGGAGCTGCTCCTGGGCGCTGGCAAAACCAAGGCTTGTGCTGCCAGGGCCGCTGCATCTCTGTGTGTGCAGCAATTCAAAAAAGAAATTGGTTGGTATTTTTTTGGGTTTTTTTTTTTTTTTTTCCCCAAGAAGCCCTTGGGAAGTGCTTCATATTCCAGGTACCTGGCAGGTGGCTCTGGCTCCTTGGAGGCCACCAGGTGCCTCTCCCTGCCAGGTCTGGGCACGCTGCTGGCAGATCCAGGCACTGCTGCTCCCATCCCTGCTCTCCTGGCAGCTTCCTGGTGCCTGGTCCAGCGCAGGCTGGTTCCCTGCTTCTCCCTTCCTGCAGCTGGCAGGGCAGCTCCCTCCGGGATGAGGGATGTTCCTGAAGTGCTGAGGGGATGTTCAGCTCCTGCAGCACTGGCTCTGGTGCTGAGGTGGTGCCTAAGTCCAGGGAGAGCCTCAGGGATGCCAAGCACTCCACACCATCCCTGTGCAAAGCCTGGCATGATGGCACAGAGGCCTTGGCCCTGGCTTTGGGGCTGTCCCAACCGGCTCAGGGGTCTGAGGATGGTAGGAGCCCTCTCTGGGATGTGTTTCTGGTGGAAGTCCTGCTCTGCCAGACTCCTACTCCACATTTGTCCCCATCCAGGTTGTAGCAACCACAGTGCCTGTGCATGGCTCAGCATCAGCCTCCTTCCCACAGCCAGGATGTTCTGATGGACACGAGAGCTCAGAGCCCAGAACCCAGCTCTGTGTTCCCCTCGGGGAACGTCACCACCTTGGGAAACCAGAGTTGAAGCTGGCGGTGCCTCCCTGGCTCTCCCTCAGTAATTTCATGCAGCAGAGGTTGTTCCTGCTGCTCCAGAGCTGAGCTCTGTGCTGGATTCACTGCCTGTGTCACCCAGCAGAGCAGCAGTGCCCAGAGCAGGGACAAACCCCATCCTTGCCCTGCCGGGGGCTGATGGAGCAGGGGATGAAGGCGCTCAATGCCGGCTGCTCCCCGCCCCAGCTGCCAACTGCTGCTCATTGTGGGGCCCTGGTGCTGGCTGGAGGCCATACATGGACTCACTCAGGTCCACATGGAGCCAGGAGGGGCCAGGTCCGGTGATGGAGATCCCACACCCCTGGAACTGGGAAAGGCCCCCGTGCAGCAGCCCTGCAGCCCCAGCCTCGCCACCCCCACCCCACGGGTGTCCCAGCCCTGGGGACATGCAGGGACCTCACCCTGCACTCCCAGCAGAGCCCCAGGGCTGCCGTAAGGCCTTTTTTCCCAGGCCAGATGGAGCTTTTCAAAGCCATGGCAGTCAAGGGACCGCTCCAGCCGGGCCGGGGAGCATCTCCGCTTCCTCCGCTGGCCTCCGTGCTGCCCCGGCTCCCCACGGCCACCCAGCCCCGCTGCTCCCCCTCCCCACGGCCGTGGGATGCGTGTCCCCCGTACACCACGCCGGGAGGAAGTGAGTTATGAGTTATTCCAAACAACTTTCTCCGGCCGGGATGGCCCCGGTTCCCAGGCGCAGCCCTGGCCGCTCTCCTCCCCCTCGCTTCCCCCAGCCCTCCTTCCCTCCGCTCCCCCTCTCCGCCTTAATGACTTCCACATGGGCCTCTGGCAGCCCGAGCCAAGCCTCCCAGCATTGTCTGAAATCTCCAAATTTAGAAGAAATATGAAAATTGTCAAGCGGCCCTTCCTTAGGGGGTAAAAGCAACACTGGGCCTGGCGGCGGCGCGGGGCCCACGTGAGGCCCCCCAGCCAATGGATCCCCACGGCGGCCCTGACAGCGCTGCCCGCCGCGGCCTGGCCTCCCCCGCCAGCTCATATAAGGTAAAAAGAAAAAGGTTTTTCCAGCTTCTGAGGAGCCTGCGAGGAGTTTTGCACCCAGGGCTCCCATGCCGGCCGCTTCAAAAAGGCCCGGCTGGCGAGGCCGGGGTGCCAGTGGCGGGGTGTAATGTGCCACGAGGAGGTGGCAGCACGTGGCCGTGTCCCCGCGGTGCCCGGGGCAGCTGTGGGCTCGCAGGTAGGTGGCTGTGGATGGAGGGAGCGGGAGGGGGCACGGGTGGGTGTGTGGGCAGAGGGGATGGGGAGGTTGGTGTGGGCTGCCTGGCGCTGTGGGAGCTGTCTGAAAACACGACTCCTCAGCATCCCCTCGTGCAGCCCAGCCTGGCACGCTCAGCAGCAGCTCTGGGGAGCTGGGCTGCACCCCGCGAGGTGCGTGGAGCACAGCCACCGGCAGGGAAATCCGCTGGGCATTGAGCTGGCAAAGAGTGGCCGAAGCCTCCTCAGAGTCAGGAGATCCTGGGCAAAGGGGTTCCCCAAAATCTGTCCCTCTAGCTCCGTCCTGGTGCTGGGCTTGGTGCGGTTCACCTAGATTTTCAGATGTGGGGATGGACTCTCCAGGACTGGAGGAGGAATTGCTGCCTGCTCTGTGGATGTCTGGGATGGAAAATCCAGGAAGCCGGAGGTGAGCCCGGGCAGGTGGGCTCCTCACAGAGCAGGGACATGGAACCCTGCTTGGCTCCTGTGCTGCTGCCGCTTTTGGGAAAACGAGCTGGGGAGGGAATGGAGCCGGGGCTCAGAGCCCAAGGCTCGCAGGGTGTTGGAGCCGCCGTTCCCAGCACACTCACACCGACTGGGAGCATCCTGCTGCTGCCCTGGACTTTTGGGAGCACCCTGCTGCTGCCCATGGGTTTGGGAGCATCCTGCTACTGCCCTGGGCTTTTGGGAGCATCCTGCTGCCCATGGCTTTTGGGACCATCCTGATGCCCAAGGTTTTTGTGAGCATCCTGCTGCCCATGGCTTTGGGATCATCCTGCTGCCCACGGTTTTGGGACCATCCTGCTGCCCTGGGCTTTTGGGAGCATCCTGCTGCCCAAGGCTTTTGTGAGCATCCTGCTGCCCATGGCTTTTGGGAGCATCCTGCTGCTGCCCTGGGCTTTTGGGAGCACCCTGCTGCCCAAGGCTTTTGGGACCCCGGGGCCGTCCAGCCTGTGCCCTGCCTCTTTCTATTCCCCTCTGGGAATGGCCCCAACTGCATTTTCCCAGCCAGGGGGACTTCCCTGGCTCCATCGCTCTCCTGGGGGATGGTGGCTGCATCCTCAATGTCCCGGAGCTGCAGTGGTGGCTGCACAACGTGTGACCCTGTGGGGGTCAGCAGCTGAGCCCTGTCCTGATGCAGGGGAGGGCACAGGGAGGGCAGCAGGTGGTGGCCAGTAGGGCTGATGGCCTTGCAAAGGCTCCCCGGGTGGTGCCTCGTCCCTCAGGGCTGCCTTTGTGGGCTTTAGGGCTGGCTCTGTGCTCTTGCTCTGCTCCCAAAGCACTGGCAGTGGCTGTCCCCTCCTAGTGTCACCTGGGGACACTGCCCGGTGGCTGCAAGGTGCCATGTCCTCCTGCTCCTTCCTCTGCAGGGACAACTGCCAGGTGTTATTTGGGTCCAGTACAAGGACAGCGGGTCCAGCCAGGGCATGGTGCCATCCCCGGGGGTACAGGTCCTGTAAGGCTCTGTGTCCCTCTGCAATGGGACTGTGACAGTGACGAGGGCACTGGCATGCTGCACATGAGGCTGGGGAGCCACTGGTGGCACGTGAGCTGTGTCCCCATCATCGTGGCAATGTCCCTGGCACAGGGTATTCTGTCTGTGCCCAGCCTGGCTCCCCAGACCCTGGGCACCATCCAGGGAGCCCTCCAAAGGACAATGGAATGGCCTCTTCACTGCCAGCCGGTGGGAGAGAAGTCAACTCCCAACAAACACAGGCAGACGCCTCCGCCACAGATTTCCCAAGCAGTTATCAGCAGGAATTTGGGAAAGGCTGTGTCTAGACAGGCTGCAGCTCTGGGTGGCTGCTGGATAGAGTGGCATTTCCCTCCACGCTTGTCAAGAGAGAGCCTGCAGATGATTAAGAGCCTTTTTTCCCTCTTGTTCTCCTTTTCTGTCCAAGAACTACCCCTGTCCCTGATCAGGCTTTTCCAAGGCTTGTTCCTCTGCAGCACCCAGGTATTTTCTACAAATCCATTTCCCACAATCTGCCTTTGCTCTTCCCTGGCATCCTGCTCCTCTCCTGGGGCTGAGTGGGAACAGCCAGTGCTCAGTGCCTGGTGGATCATCCTGCAGTGGCTCCTGGAGACCAGGGCTGGTATGAGCTTCTCCCTCAGCCCGTGGCACCGCTGGTTCCTGGCCAGTGACAGCTCTGGTTATGACACTGCTGTCTCCTGGCCAGTGACAGCTCTGGTTATGGCACTGCTGTCTCCTGGTCAGTGACAGCTCTGGTTATGGCACTGCTGTCTCCTGGTCAGTGACAGCTCTGGTTATGGCACTGCTGTCTCCTGGTCAGTGACAGCTCTGGTTATGGCACTGCTGTCTCCTGGTCAGTGACAGCTCTGGTTATGGCACTGCTGTCTCCTGGTCAGTGACAGCTCTGGCTGTGGCACTGCTGTCTCCTGGTCAGTGACAGCTCTGGCTGTGGCACTGCTGTCTCCTGGTCAGTGACAGCTCTGGCTGTGGTGGGTGCTGTGCCATGCCAAGCAGGTGCTGGGCAGTGGTGTGGCACAGGCAGGGCAGCGCAGGGGCTGTGCCAGGCTGGGGACCCGGCTGACCCCAGGGCAGCCCCAGCACCTGATCCTGTGCAGGGCAGAGGCAGCACAGCTCAGCAATGAGGCCAGAGGCTGAAATCTGAGCTCTGGGGCTGTTTCACCATGCCCTGAGCTTGGCTGGGAGCACAGAGCAGGCGATGGCAGCAGATCTGCCCAGCAAGGGCTCCAGCCAGGGCGGGTGAAGCCCAGGTCACGTCCTGGGGCTGAAGGCCGGTGGTGCTGGGGGTGCTCGCTGCTCCTGAACCCCAAACCCCTCTGCCTGCTCGGGACTGTGTGTGCTCACAGGGCTCATCCCAGCCCTGTCTCCATGCCTGGCTGCTGGGAATGTGCTGCCTGCCTGCTCTGGGGATGCTGGGGGAACTGGGGCAGTGTGTGCCCAGCAGCACTGCCAACCGGGCACTGGGAGGGCACAGGGGAGTAGGGTCTCCTCCTCCTGTAGTGGCCCCAAAAGGGGCACTGGATGGGAGGTGCTGGTGCTCCCCCAGCCCTTGGGGTGCCCCATGTCTCTGGCTTAGAGAAGGGACAGCAGGGACAGAGGCTGGCATGGTCATGGAGCCAAAGGGCAGGGGCTGGAGACAGACCCCATGCAGGGGCAGTGCCTGGGCTGCAGCTTTGTGGACAGGCTGGGGATGGCCATGCTGTCTGTGGGGAGGGGGCTCTGGAGGGCTGGCAGGCCCATGGGCCAGCCCTGTGTCCCCATTGTGTGCACAGCATGCGTGGCTGCCAGCCGGGGAGGTGACAGATGTGTCACCCTGCCCAAGTTCTGCTTGAGGTGTCACATCCAGGCAGGAGCTTCTGAGCAGCAGCATCTTCCCTGTCCTACCCTGACTGAAACCTGCAGTGTGCAGCGCTGGAGCTGCAGGGGATGGCAGGAGGGGGGCTGCCCAGGGCTCTGCCAGCCCTGCAGGGTGGTACCAGTGCCACCTGCCCCATGGATCTCAGCGTGCTCAGCCCTGCCTGGGTCTGAGCTGGGATGGGCTGTGCCAGTGCCAGGGTGTGGTGGCAGGGACTGGGATGTGCTGGCAGTGCTGGAGGCTTCCCACCCTGGCCAGAAGGATCCGTGGGGGCTGGCTGGTGCTGTTGTCTTGGCCCTGAGCGGGTGTCCCCACGCTGCAGGGACAGCCCTGCCTTGGTGGCAGCACTGTCTCTCCCTGGGCTGGACTCTGCCAGGATGAGCAGCTCCCCTTGCACAAGGGATGGCAGCAGCCAGGGCTGCTGGGGAAGGGGCTGTGGGGTCTGGTGTGCCACACAAGGGGCAGATGCTCCATGGTGGCCAGCAGGTCACCCTGGTCTTGCTGTGGGACCAGCTCGGTGGCCACTGGTGCTTGGGACAGTGTCTCTCTCCAGGCTTGGCCTTTTTAACTGAAATCCCTCACTGCAGATTTGTCTTTTGCTTATTTCCCTCACCCTTTTCAACCTTATTTTTTAAATTTCATTTTGATTCTTCCCCACCTCCAGCCCCACAATTCCTGCTGGAGACTCTGCAGGGGAGCAATGCCTGTTACACCAATCCTGGTGCAAATTTTGTTCTCCTCTTTTTCCACATCTCATCTCCAGAGTGCAGGGAATTGGATCCATTTAGGGCATTTCATTTTAGTGCCTTTTATTGTTTAGATGGCTGGGCAAGCTGGGAGCCTGTGGGAGGGATGTGAATTACAACCTGCAGAGATAAGGTGATAGAACTCGGAGAAGCAGCCAAAGTTGTGGCAGCTTAAGGAGCACACCATGGCTGTGCCTCTGCCCGAGGAGGCAGCTCCAGCTCCAGGTTCTGGGAAGCTCCTGCATGCCCACCATGCCAGGTATCCCATGAGGAGCCCTGCAAGAGTGGGGTGAGGAGCAGAGCCCGGGGGTCAGGAGGATGCTGGAGCAGCCTCCCCGCACTGCTTGGGAACAGCGTCCACGGGGAGCTCTCCCTGCCGTGCTCTGGGTTCCCACCAGCCCTTCCCAGAGCGGGCTGGAGGCCGGTGACGTGCTGGCCTGTCCCCTCTGGGACTTCACCCCTGCACCACTTCCTGCAGGCCGGGAATGTGACGTGTAAACAAAGTGGGGACGCTGCTGCCGGGCTGGGCTCCCACGCTCCGTGTGCCCCAGGGCCAGCCCCGGCCCCAGTGCCATCCCCGTGCCCCAAAACACCTTCCAGGGCTGGGCTGGGGATGGGGAGCAGCTCCGGGGGAGGAAAGCAGCCAGGGGTGATGGGGATGGGGTGATCCAAGGGCCGGCAGCAGCGAGGAAGAGCTGAGGCTGTGGGAATGGCAGTGACCAGGCTCCTGTGTCCTGGGCTCCTCTGCAACTTCCATGGCTTCTTCCAGCCACGAGTCCCTGTTCTGCTGCTCCTCCTTCTGGAGACTCCTCACCCCCAGGCCAGGACCTGCAGCTGGAGGGTTTCAGCCCCTCACCACAACACTGGCACCAGTGGGTTCTGCACGGCAGAACTGGGCACGGTGGCCAGGCAGGGACAGTGGGGACAGTGCCCTTCCCTGGGGTGACAAACAGAAAGGTGGCAGAGGCCTCGTTGGTCCCTGGGCTCCCTCCAGCCATGCCATGCCATGCCACCAGCAGCAGAGCAGCGTGTGCAGGATCCCAGTTCTGCAGAGACACCAAATTAGGTGATTTCTCCCCCACTCTGGCCCCACAAAGCAGATGCTCTCTCCCCTCTGCACCCATCCCCTGCTCGCAGCCCCCCAAACCTGCTCCTTTGTTCTTGGCACTATAATTCATCCCAGCAAAACCCAGTGAGCCAGAGCAGCATCCCCCTGGGCCCCCTTGGCTCGTCCCCAGCAAGGGAGATGGGGGGAGATGGGGGCTGCTCGGGCTCCAAATCTGCCTTTTTGACCATAAAAGGGCAGGCACGCAGCCCCGGCAGGAGGATGGGAAAGGGAAGGCAGAGCTATTTATAGCTGAGCATCAGGACCTCAGCCTGAACTCGGGGTTAATCAGCCTGTGACCAGATTAGGATCTCCCCTGGCCCCTCCATTTTCTCATAAACCTTTGATTTAATACCAGTGCTGGCGAGGGAGGGAGGGAGGAAGGGAGAGGGGAGGCACCTCTCCTCCACAGGGGCCACCGTGGTCTGTGGGGGACGGGATGGAGATGCTGGCAGAGCTGGCAGGCCCCTGTGGGAAGGAGCATCGGGGCTGTCCTGCCACCAGCTCGTGCTGCAGAGTGCCAGGGAGCAGCATCCTGTGTGATCCTTGCCTGCAGGCACCCAACAGGCAGCAGCAGCTGCTCTGGGGTCAGCCCCTTAAATTTCTGGAGTTGATTGAGTCCTTCCAGCAAGGACATGCTCTCCTACATGATCCCAGTGCTCAGCACCCACGAGGGGCATCAGAGAGGGTTCTTGGGCAGGATTTACCTTGCCTGGTGCTGCCTTGATGGTGGCATCAGGGCTGTTTGGGAAGCTGATGGATTAAAGCTTGTCTGGGGCAGGGATGGGGTTGGATGGCTGGTGGAATTCAGGATTTTGGGGACCAGGAGGAGGGGAAGGGGCTCCTGAATGGGGTTGAGCATCACCCAGTGCCCTCCACCCTCCCAAGAGCGGGGAGCTGCTCACAGCAGAACCCCCCTGACCCGGGGGCTCAGGCGTCCCTGAGGAGCCCCAGCCTGGCCTCGCAGGGCTGGGGAATTTTAAGGAGGAACAAATCCCAAGTGCTATTAAAAAAGGACATTTCCTGCAGCGGAGGCCTGCCTGGAGAGGGGAAAGGGCGCTGTGTTGTAACCACGGGGAGGGCCGAGCTCTGACTCAGCCCAGCGCCGCTGGGAGCAGCTCAGGGTGGCCACGGAGCTCTCGGAGCACTCGCCCACTCCTCCTCCTCCTCGGGCATCACCAGCAGCAGCAGGGGACACGCAGGGACACGCAGGGACACGGCTTGGGACAGGCGAGGCTGGAGGTGAGCGGAGGGTCGGGGCATGGGCAGTGCCAGCAGAGCTGCTGTGGCCATGGAAGGTGCCAGGGGACTGTCCTGGCCATGCCCTGGGCACCCTCTGGCCACCCTGGACACAGGGATGTGGCAGTGGCTGGTGGATCCCCAGTGCTGGCATCACCACGATCCAGCCATTTGTCATTCCGGATCCTTCCGAGTCCGTGTGGCGACGAGCGAGACGAGCAGCCTGGGCTGTGGCTCTCCTGGCTCAGGGGACACTGGTGTCCCCCACACGGAGGTGCCCAGCAGCAGTGTGAGCGTGGGGAGCAGCAGCATGCTGCTGGCAGTCGTCTTCCCTTGGGAATTTGGGAGAAAACCGCGAGTGGAATCAAGGGGGACAGGGCAGGCCCCGCAGTGTTGGGGTTTTGTCACATTCTGGGGACACTGAAGGGAGGACTGGGGTGTCTGTCTGCCCTGAGAGCCTCTCTGGGGCAGGCTGGGGGAGCTGTGCAGATGTTTTGCCTCCATCCCGGCGGGATGTGCATTCCTCCAGACTTTCTCTGTGTCTCTCCCCCCCAGCACCTCCCCAGGGACGGCAGCTGAGCTCTCCCAGCCCCGCAGCACGGGGCAGACAAGGCTCTGTCCTGTCTCTTCCCACCAGGGGATGGTGGCAGGGGAGGACAGGGCCATCCCCAGGCCCAGCAGGGCTCCCACACACCTGGGGGACCTCCCAGGAGAGGAGACGTGTCCCACACCTGTGGGCTTTGGGCACACAGGGCTTTGAGCAGCAAAAGGAGGATTTTGAGTGACTGTTGAAGGGTTTGTTGTGTGCACAGAGCTGTTGGCATTGCTGTCCTCGGGCCCAGGGGTGCTGAGCACCCAAAGGGGCCCCACAGCAGCTGCCCAGGACAGACCCAAGAGCTGGTGGCTCCACACTCTGCTGACTCCCATGCTCTGTGTTTTACAGGCTCAGCCGAGGCTGTCCCTGGGGTTTTGAAGCTGCTGAACACACGAGAGGATGGCACAGCCCCCGAGATGGCCACCACGAGAGATGGCAGAGCTGATGTGCCACCACGCTGCCACACGGCCGCCACCATGGGCCCTTTCCTGGGCACAGGCAGGGACAGCCATGGGCTCCTCTTGCCTGCCAGCCACGCAAGGGGATGGAGCCCAGGGGATGGATCCCAGGGATTGGATCCCAGGGGACGGATCCCAGGGGATGGATCCCAGGGGCTGGATCCCAGAGGATGGATCCCAGGGGCTGGAGCCCAGGGATTGGATCCCAGGGGATGGATCCCAGGGGATGGATCCATAGGGATGGATCCATAGGGATGGATCCCAGGGGATGGATCCCAGGGCCTGGATCCCAGGGACAGGCCCCAGGGGCTGGATCCCAGGGCACAACACAGTGCCACACATCCCTCCTGCAGAACGCACAGCAGCCCCTTCCTGGGGACGTGCAGGGGCCAGGCAGAGGCTCTGCAAAGGCAGGAGGGTCCCTGCAGCACCTCCCCTGCTTTGGGTCCCCGTGGCTCTTGTCACACTTGGCCAGGGCTCAGGGCCGTGGCTGATACAGACACAACTCGTGCTGGCCAAGGCTGCTCCAAACCCTCGTTCCTCAGCAATGGATGCTGCAATCTTGGGGCTCCACAGGGCTCTTCTCCCCACTCTTTCACCCCAGAGAAGAAGGGGCAGCAGTGGGGGAGCCCAGCCCAGGGCACGGGGTGGTTCCTGCCCTGGCTCCCAGCTGGGTGCTCGTGGCCGGGGGCCGGGCCGGATGCAGGGGCTAACGGCAGAGATGCAGCATCTGCTTCTCATCAGGCTGCTGGGGCTGCTGGGGCTGTGATGGATGGTCTGTTTATCAGGTTCAGCCCTGCTCAGGATGTTAGTGTTCGCCTGGGAAAGATATTTTTGGGCTCGGCCGCTCCCTCCATCCTCCCTCTCCTCCTGCTTCCCCCCGGATCTTCGCTCCCCAGGCCAGGTGGGCTGAAGCCTGTCCAGACCCAAGGGAGGAGATCCACCGAGCTTCTGTCCCACAGCCCCCGGTTCTTGCCCATGGGAAGGGCTGGGCTCGGCTCTGCCAGCCTGGGAATGGATCAGGCCAAGGTTTGAGCTTGGGAAGCCGAGGTGATGGCCAGCTGCTGCCTGTCCTGGGGACAGGGACAAGGACAAGGGTGGGAGGGACAGCAGGAGCTTTCACACACTGCTCATCGCCAGGCTGGGGAAGGGGCAGGGAGGGATGTGCTGTGTGGCACCCCCAGCCCCACACCGTTCTGCTCACCCCCATCAGCCTCCCCCTCTTGCCCAGCTCTGCACCAGCTCCCTGGTGCAGACACATTTGGGATTTAGAGGCAGCCCCACCATCCCCATCCTGTCCCTATCCCTGTCTGTCCCTGCAGAGCTGGGGCCAGGCTGAGCTACCCAGCCCAGGCCTGTCGTGTCACCACGCTGGGGACACGGGCACACGGCTCTGGAGGCTGGGGACAGCTCTTTGCCTGCACCCAGGCACGGCCTGGCCGTGTCCCCAGCCACGCCACGCAGCGAGGGGAGCACGGACACGTCCATGTCTCCCAGCCCAAGGTGCAGTGCTGCATCTCTGGTCAATTGGGAGTCTGAGATGAAGCACTGTAGCTCGGGAAGGGAGGAACGGCACGCCCTGGGGACCCCCAGCCACGGGGACAAGTGACACAAGGAGAGCTGGGCCCTGGCTGCAGGAAAAGGGCTCATCCCAAAGCTCCCAGCAGGGAGCAAGGAGGGATAGGAGGGTGGAGAGGCTTTCCTTGCAGCACAGGACCCCTGTGTCTGCTCAGGACCCCCAGCCCGGCGCTGGGCACCAGTGGGAGAGGTCCCACAGGGATGGGAGGGGTGGGGGCACAGCAGGGACACGGTGGTGGCTCCCCCACCAGCCACACACAGAGCCTGGACAGCAGCGAGGACGCAGGGCTGGCACGGAGCCTGGGTTGCCGTGTCCTCAGGGTCCAGTTTTCCCAGGAATCCCTTCGGCACTAGGTTGGGGATTCCTGGAAATACTGTTCTTGGGGCCACGGCTCGGCAGCCCATCCCCAGGGAGCCACGGCCGGCAGAAGAGCCAGGAATGGAGGTACAGGGGAGGGGAGGGGAGCCCCTGGAGATCCCCCACGAGGTGTGATGGGTGGATGGGTGGATGGGTGGATGGATGGATGGATGTCCCCATGGGTCACCACCCACTGCCAGTGGATGTGGCTCATGGGCAGGTGGCCTCGCAGTGCTCCTGCCCTGCCTGGGCACCCAGGGTCAATAAAGGTGTCATCTCCCCAGTGACTGTCCCAGCCAGTCCTTTGGGGTGGGAGCAGGGTGGGAGCCAAGGGGTGGTGCCAGCACTGTGTGGCACCTGGGGATGCCCAGGGACAGGAACCACCTGTGGGGCACAGCCCTGGGGGCTGCTGTCCCCACCGTGTCCCCCCATTCCCAGCCCTGCCGAGAAGGGACACTGATGTGTGACCCTGTGGGGCACTGAGGGCACCGCTGGCAGCAGCTGCCTGGGCATGGGCTGGGGGCTCTCCCTGCAGCCCCCCAGGCACCCTGCATTGATCCCTGCTGGCACCCAGCCCTGCCTGCACCCGGAGACAGAAGAATCCCAGAACCATCTCTCTTGGAAAAGCCCTCCCAGCCCATCGAGTCCCAGCTGTGCCCCATCCCCACCCTGTCCCCAGCCCAGAGCACCGAGTGCCACCTCCAGCCCTCTTTGGACACTCCAGGAATGGCCACTCCAACCCTCCCTGGGCAGTTCCAGTGCCTGAGCACCCTTTCCATGGGGAAATTCCTGCTGTGCCCACCCTGAGCCTGCCCGGGCCCAGCAGGCAGGTGCGGGTGCAGGTACAGGCTGGGCAGGCCGGCAGGTGGCACTGGTGGCTCGATGGGAGCAGGCAGGGCCAGCCCTGCCCTTCCCTGCCATCCCATCCCATCCCATCCCATCCCATCCCATCCCATCCCATCCCATCCCATCCCATCCATCCCACACTCCCCAGTTCCCAGCACGGAGCCCCCCGGGCTGCCCCACAGAGGTTCCCCAGCCCTGGCAGCAGCAGAGCTGTCCCCCTGTCCCCAGGCCAGCAGCAGAGCTGTCTGGGGGGACAATGACATGGGGCCAGGACCCCCCCACACGCCCCATGCAGGACCTGGAAACTCATTTGGGGAGACGGACTGGGCACACAGCGAGGTTTGGGGTGCCTGGGATGGGCAAGGAGAACCCCAGGAGAACACCCCAAAGCCAGCCAAGGGAAGGCAGCGATGGGGAAGGTCCTTCCTGCCCCACACGAGAAGGAAAAGTGGAAATTACAAAAAAACTGAAAGCTGAAATCCAGCCCTGCTCCTCCCCGTGACAGCACTGTGGGTTTGCCATGGCTCCAGCCACTCTGTTCCAACACTTCCCAAGCATTTGTTTGGATTTTGGTTGTTAGGGGCTTGCAGGACATGTCAGGGCAGGAGGGAAAGCCACGGCTCTCACACGCCCAAATTAAAAAAAATGTGGCACTTACTTCAGGAAATGCCAGCTCAGAGAGCTCGGATGGTTTCTTTCTTTCTTTCTTTCCCCCCCCCCCCCCCCCCCTTTTTTTTTTCAGCCAGAAAATTCATCCGGTTTACCCTCTCCCTGAGAGAGACTTAGGTTTGGACAATATCAGTAATTTTTAACCAGAAAAAGCTCTTTGATTGGAGAATTCCTGATTGCCAGAGCTTTGTGAAGCAGCTGGCCCAGGCTCTGGGGGGATGCTCCAGTCTGGTTCAGTCACCCAAGCAGGGCTGGGCTCCAGCTCCCAGCCAAGGCTCCCGTGGAATTTTCCAGGTGCATCCCCAGCTCCAAGCACCGGGATTACCCATGGCTCAGGAGTGCTGACCCAGCCACCTGCCAGGGAAACTGAGGCACACACAGCTCTCCTGCCTCCAGAGCAACCCAGCCAGGGCTCTGCTCCACCCCGCGATGCTGCGGGTGAGGATGCCCTGGGCGAGATGCCACCCTGGCACCTGCCTGCCTCAGTTTCCCCGCTGCTGGCACAGAGTCCCTGGGGAATGCTGAGCCTGCCAGCACAGCTCACCCTCCCAGCTGGGAAGAGAAGGGAAGGGAAGGGCAGGGAGTTGTCCTGACTCAGCCGGCAAAACCGGCAGCACCTGGGAGCAGCAGCACCGCTGGCAGCGCCCCGGGCACGCAGGAGGAGGGGACAGTGCCAGAGCGGGGCTTCCCTGCTCCATCTTCCCCTCCCTGCTCCCGGCAGGATGAGCTGCACTGTTCCCTGCTCTCTGCAAAGCACAGGGAGGGGAGGCCGAGCTGCCACGCTCCCTTTTTTGGGCAGTTTTCCTCTTCCAAGAGTTCAGGGCTGGCCCCACGCTCAGGCAATGCCTCCCTGGCAGGCTCTGCAGGGAAATAATGGGATTTTACTAAAGGGGTGGTGGGTGCTGCTGTGCCTGAAGCCCTTCGGTGCTCTCAAGCTACCCCCAATTTTGCAGGAATTTGGTGGCCATAAATCCTCCTCTGTCCCCAGGGCTGCCTCCTTGTGCTTCTCACCTTCCCTCCATCTCCTGTGGGCCGCATCCCTCCAAATTTTATCTCTTAGAAAATCGTCCCTGAGAGCCCACAGCCATCCCTGTGCCTGCAGGGAGCTTTGTCCCTGGGGATGCCCAGGTGGAGATGGGCAGGAGGGGCTGGGTGCCAGGGCAGAGGATGGCTCCCCTCACCCCTAGAGGCCCTCAGGGTGGTGTTTGGCAAACCCAAAGGAATTGGGGAAGGGCAAAACCTCCCCCTGCCCCAGGAGGGCAGTGCCAGCTCCCCTGTGACCCCCAGTACCTCAGCACTTCGTCAACGGGCACCTCAGAACTTCGTCAACGGGCGGCAGAAATCGGCTTAAAAATAATCCCTGAGCGTGTCCTGCACTGGCCCCGGGCTCAGGGGGGTTGGCAGTGCCCCCTGCCATGCCCACAGGGCATTTTCAGTCATTTCAGGCTGGTGTGACAGCTTTGGAGGGCACTGGCACCCACATGTGTCACCCGCAGCAGGGCAGCTCCTTCCCTTTCTGCCAGCTCCAAGGATGGCCTGGCCGTGCCCAGGTGCCAGCCCCGAGTGCCCGGCATGCCTGGCACTGTGGGTGGCACAGCGCTGGGCCCCAGAGTGGTTTGAGCACCCCAGGTCAGCCCCTGGCAGGGGCAGGGCACCCGGGGCTGGGGAAAGGCTCCTGGGCTGGGGCTTTTTGCAAATATGGGTTTTACACACACTCACACACACACACCCACCCCAGGGCCCATCTGCATCCCCAGGGCGTTCCCGAGGGTCCCTGCTCCTCCCTGCTCCCCTCCAGGGGCCATCACACCCAGCCCTGGCTCCTGAGAGCAGCCCCAGCTCCCTGAGCAGTGCTGGAAACACGGGAATGGGGCCGGGGCAGCTCCATCCCAGCAGGGTGGGCTCCAGGCCTTGGGGTCCCACAGCACCCCAGGGACCCAGCCCGGGAGCTGCCCCTCAGACAGCCCTGCAGGGATGAGCTGCTCCTGCTGCTCCAGAGGGATGGGATGGGATGGGATGGGATGGGATGGGATGGGATGGGATGGGATGGGAGCAGCAGAAGGTGCCCAGGGCAGCACAGGGCACTTTCCCAGCGTGTCCCCTCCTTCCCTCAGCCCCTGTGCCCACCATGGGGACGGGTTTGGGTCCTGCTGGGGCTGGGCCTTGGGAGCAGAGCCCAGCACAGCTCAGGGCACAGCTGAGGGCCCTGCTGCCCTGCCCGCAGTGCCCACAGGCTGCCAGCTGCCAATATTGACTCAAGGCACAGCTCCACAGGCCTGGCTCCAGCCTTATCTCCTCCTGCCCCGGGGGAGCTGCCCAAGCCCTTCCAGCGGGTCCTGAGGCTGCACCAACCCCAGCCGGGGCTGGGGATGAGCTCCTGGGCAGGGAAAACCAGCCAGGACCACCCAGAGCAGGGCAGTGCCATGACCAAGGGGTGGGACCCTGTTATATTTTCTTTTTCGGAGCCAGGTCTCGTTAGCTCTCAAAAGAAATATAATACACCCAAGGATAGCTCAGCTGCTGTTTGGGGGGCATAAATTAAGCAGGATGACTTCTGCTGCAGTGTTAGATACAAAAAGGTTTAATAAAATGTAAAATAACAAACAGAAAAACCTGATCCAGGTGCACAGGTCTGCTCCTGGTAAAAACACCTCACAAAAGTCCCCAGTTCCTTTGTTCTCTTCTTTTTCTACCTGATTGTTCAGGCCAAACTTTTTTGGCTTCTGTCCAATTAGCTGCTCTTAAATTTTTGGTGAAGTCCCTAAAGTCCTATGAGGTGGCTTTTCACCTAATCGTTGAAAGAAACTTCTGGGCTTCTTTCCTTTTTGGGGTGAGAAAAGATAGTTTTGTCACTCTGTCATCAAGGGGCACGCTCCTGCAGGGCCCAGTGCCGCTCCTCAGCAGAGCCTGAGGGACAGGAGCTGTGCTGAGCTCCCGGCTGGACTCTGTCCCCGCTGCTGGGCCTCCCTCCATCCTGCTCTGCAGGGAAACCAGCAGGCCAGGCTGAACAATCCCAGCCCCAGAGCAGGGACGGGCCCTGCGGGATCCCCTTCCAGCAGGGACACGACAGCACAGCTCAGTCCCTGTCCCCAGCAGCCTGGTGTCACCTCGCCAGCAGCAGCAGCCAGCCCGGCATTTCCTGAGGGCAGGAGCACACGCTGGGCCTGCTCCCCTCCACACGGAGGGTAAAACCCCATCCTGCCAGGCCAGGGCTGCTCCCTGCCTCCCAGCAGCCACACGGCAGCCTTTCAGCGGCCTCTCCTCCTGCAGACAAGCCAGGGCTGGGCTTTCACACGGCCTCGGAGAGGCAGAGGCAGCCCCAGCCTGCCCTGCACAGCTCCCGGAGCGTTTCGGCAGCCGGGCCTGCCCAGGTCTGGCAGCTCCTGAAGTGGGTCTGTCCAGCCCCGGAGAACAAGGAGAAACAGAGCAACTTTGTACTTGCCCTCAATTAACGAGTGACCTATTTAGAAGAAAATCTGGGCTAAGTGGGATGAAGGAGCTGGAACTGGCTGCTCGGGGGTGGCACAAAGCAGCCCGAGCCCTGCAGCTCCAGAGTCACTGGGGACAGAGCAGCCGGTGCAGAGCATTTCCAAAACTGCCCTGGAAGTTTTTTATTGCTGGGGAAGAGGAGCCCAGCCTGGAAAGAGCCTCACGCTGCACTTTGCTTGCTGAGCCCAGCAGCCAGGGGACATTTCCAACCAGGGGACATTTGCAGCCAGGGGACATTTCCAACCAGGGGACATTTGCAGCCAGGGGACATTTCCATCCAGCCCAGGGACTCGGGGGCAGGTGGAGGCAGCAGGAGAGAGGCACAGGCTGTGCCAGCAGTGGTGGGGTGCCCCAGCCCCGCTCCTGCCAGGGCTCCCAGGGGCAGCAGAGCAGCAGGGACCCTGGGCAGGGTGAGCAGGCAGAGCAGGCAGAGCAGGCTGTTCCCCATGAATCCTGCTGACGGTGGAGAAGGCGTTGGCTGTGCCTGGGGAGCGCCGGGAGCAGCAGCGCTTATCTGCCAGGCCGGGCGAGTCAGAGGCAGATCTGTGCCCCCAGAGCTCTCCTCCAGGGCTGGCAGCTCCCTGGCGAGCCTGGGAACGCTGCCCGTGCCAGCCCAGCCCGGCAGGAGCTGACGCTGCAGCTGCAGGGCCCTGCAGGGCTGTGGAAGCTGGCACAGCTGGCACGGCGCGAGCCCGAAGCGCTGGCACGCCGCGCTCCGCTCCCCGGCAGCAGCACCCCCGTGCTCCTGCTATCTGCAGAGCCACACGAGCTGCTGGGCATTTATCACGCTCCTCCTGATGGGAGCTGAAGGAAGGAGCAGCTTGTTCCCTCCCTGCTGCTGTTTGGGGACGCAGGAGCTGGGTGGGTGGGAGAGGGCGGCCAGGCTGAGCTCTGCTATCCAGATGCGAAACATTTCCAGTGCTTCACTTGAAACTGATGTGCAGGGCACCCCAAATTGCAGCCACAGGTGCTGCAGGCAGGCCCTCAGCTCAGCTGGCACACTCCAGGAGGATGCCAGCCCTGGTCTGGTCCTGCCACGCTCTGCCCGTGCTGCCAGAGCCCTCCTGGCTCCTTCAGCAGCTCCAGCACCACTCCAGCCTGGCACAGCTGCCCTTCCAACCCCCCTCTGCGCTCAAAGCCCAGCAGATAACCTTTTTCATGGGGTTAAAAAGCTGTGGCAGGTTCCTGAGCAGCTGTCCTGCTTGGGGCACGCTCCAGGGGCTGTCACGGGCCCGGGGTGACCTTGAGGTGCTTTGTGATCACCTTGAGATCATCCGCACTGAGGTTCAGCACAGTCAGGGCTTTTCCCAGAGGGGCTGGCACACAGCTGCAGGTTCAAGGTGAGCTATCCCAGCTTTCCCATCCCCTGGGCATGCTGCCCACAGGCTGGCAGAGCTGTCACCAGCTGCAGTGCCACCTCCACAGCAGTGTCCCCACACAGGGGGCTCCCTGCTGCTCCCCCACGCCAAGGACAGCACCCAGGCAGGGCAGGGGGAGCAGGGTGCAGCTGGGACCGAGCTCAGGGCTTTGCCAGCACTTCTGAACCCTCTCCAGAGGGTTCATCAGGTGCCCAGGGCAGGGCACAGCCCCAGTGCCCAGCAGTGAGCTCCAGGGCAGCTGTGGGAGAGCTGCTGTGGGGCTGGGTCAGCCTTCAGCTCCCAGAAAGGCTCCAACCCCAGCTCTGTTACCACAGCAAAAATAAAAGCAGCCATAGAGGCACAGAGGAGGCTGCCCTGACCTTCCAGACATTTGGGATTTGGGCATAAACACTTCTTTCCAGGAAAGTGTATCCTGGCATTTGGGATTCCTTCCCATCCCACAGAGCTGCCCTTGCGACACTGATCCGGGAGCACCTCACATCTCACATTCCTGCAGGAGCTCAGCCTGGCCACGTTAACAAACATCAGCAGCTGGCAAGTTATTTCCAGCAGCGGGATTGCTCCCAGAGCTGCTTTCCTCTCCCAGAACCTGCCAGAGACCCGGCCAGCGCTGGGGTGACAGTCCCAGTGCTCCCCACACACACCAGGTCCTCACAGGCAGGCCTCGGGAGAGGCTGAGGAACAGCCAAACAGGCTTTTTGCGCCCTGCTTGCTCAAATATCCTGCATTTACACTTCTTCCTGGAGGGTGGAAGGAAGCTGGAGGCATGGGGTTTTTGGGGGGCACCGTGGCCACAGGGATGCTGCAGCTCTGGGACCCTCTGGGCAGCCCCAGGAGCCTCAGCAGCTGCGCCGGCGGCCAAAATGAAAGCTGGGGTCAGAAAGAAGCCACCCTGACCCACCACAGCTCCCTGGGCTGGGCAGGGGGCACACAGAGTGTCCCAAACACTCTGGGACCTCGGTGCCACCTGAGCTGTGCTGGGCACAGCTGTGCCCCGGTGCCAGGCAGGGCGAAGGGCACCCAGCCCCCCTGGCACTGCCTTTGCTGTGTTTATCAGTCACCCAGCGAGCTGCTGAGCACAGGAGAGGGGCACAGGACGGTGCTGGCTCTGCTTTCACACCTGAGATCAGCAGGGCAGGGGTGCCAGGCTTGCCCTCACCAGGGGACAGGGACAGGGCAGCTCCCGGTGCTTCCCAAGGGGACACAAAGGAGAATGCCCCAGGAAAAAGGGACATGGGACACGGGGGAGGCTCCAGGCACAGGCAGGTGTCTGCAGGATCTTGGCACTGGGATGGGGCTTGTGTAGGAGCAGTTGTTCCTCCCCCTGCTCCCCACCCTGGGAGGGCCAGAAACACAGGGGAATACAGGGAAATACACATGGAAACACAGGGAAACACACGGAAACAGGGAAATACATATGGAAACATAGGGAAATACAGGGAAATACACATGGACACATGGAAATACAGGAAGGCCATAAACACAGGGGAATACAGGGAAATACACATGGACACACAGGGAAACAAATGGAAATACAGGGAAATACAGGGAAATATACATGGACACACAGGAAAACACAGGGAAACACACATGGACACATGGAAATAGAGGGGAATACATGGAAACACAGGGAAACACACAGACACACACAGACACACACGGACACATACATGAACACACACCCCGTGCCTTAGGGATGCCCAGGTGCTCCCTGTCACACAGGATCAGCTCCTGGGAACAGCCAGCCCAGGCAGAGCTGCCAGCCGCAGCTGAGCCAGTCTGTCCAGGGCCATCATCCCATCCACCACGGGATCCTGCCCTGCCCTGCCCTGCCCTGCCAGGAGCTGGGATTTCGGGAGACACCACAGCAGTGGGCACAGCTGGCTGGCAGCCCCAGCAGCAGCTTTTCACTGGGGAAGGCTGAGCAGAGCCAGCTCGGGCCCCACGAGCTGTTTGCATGTTGGGAAGTAAAAACAAATCACTTGCAATCAGCATCAAGCTGCCAAGGCCGGGCTGCCTCTCCTGGGAGGTGCCTGGCAGAGCTGGCACGCGAGGCAGCCTGGTACCCACCCTGCTGTCCCCAAACCCCCCGCCAGCACCCCGGGGAGGGGCACGATGTTAAAAGCTGTCAGTGAGAGGGAGAAAGGTCACTGAGCAGGGACTTAACACCCATAATCAGTTTATGGGATTTGTGAGCAGCTTCAGGCCGGCTGGGAACGGCGTCAGCACAGCTCCACCTTCCCAGGGATGCAGCTCTGGCAGGGTTAGCAACCCCCCCACGACCAGCTCCCCAGGACAAACAGCACAGAGCCACTCAATAAAAACCAGCAGCAAACACCTCCTGGGCAGCCCAAGGGGGGAATGGCCACAGCCTGCTCCTCACCTTCCTCCCCAAAGAAAAGGGAGCTGGGAAGCAAAGAATGGCCACAGGCTGCTCCTCACCTTCCTCCCCAAAGAAAGGGGGCTGGGAAGGAAGGCAGGTGCTTCCAGGCTGTGTCAGCAGGGATTTCTGACTCTGTCTGCTGTTCCATGGAGGAGGATCTCCCCCAGGCTTGAGTGGCACCATGAATGCCAGACCTGAAGGGGCATTAATGCCCCCACCCACCGTGCCCACCCTCCTGGAGCTGCTCACAGGCTCTGCCCCCCCCCGGGTGAGGAGGAGGAGGAGGAGGAGGAGGAGGAGGAGGAGGAGGAGGAGGAGGAGGAGGAGGAGGAGGAGGAGGAGGAGGAGGAGGAGGAGGAGGAGGAGGAGGAGGAGGAGGAGGAGGACAGGCTCTGCCCCCCCCCCGGGTGACCCCGACCCAGTGGCACAAACAGCCCTGGCCCAACTCCAGCCTGAGAGGAGGAGGAGGAGGAGGAGGAGGAAGCCAGAGCTCAGCACGAGGCAGGGCTGTGCCTGGGGGAAGCTGTCGGCACATGAGAATGATTCTATTTGCTGCCTAAGTGATTTTTCTCAGCTCAAAGGACTTGCACCAGTTTGTGGCTTTACCTCTCTGCTCTCCTCCCCCACTGCCTGCCCGTAGCTACCAAGGCAGGAGAACAATCCCTGCTCCTCTGTGCCCCATCTGGGCAAAGCCCTGCCCACGGCTCCCACCAGATGAGGATGTGGCAGATGCCATCAGCAGAGGCCACCCAGCTTGGTCTGGCTGCTCAACAGCAGAGCCAGCTGCCAGCCCCAGGCTGGTCCTGGCCCCCGCTGTGCCCACTTGGATTTGTGAAATCCCTGCAGTCACCAGAGACGGGCTCAAGAATCTTTAATTCCTCCACAGTGCTGAGCAGCAGTTAAAACCCTAGGAGAAGGAAGTGCAGCAGCTCAGGAGAACCAGACACATCAGGGCAAGCTCTGCCCAGGGCCCAGCCCTGGAGATTCCCAGTTAAACACACCATGGTCTCATTTGGAAAAGTCCCAGGGCACTGCTCTGGCCACAGAACACGCAGGACTCACCCCAGCCATGAGGAAGGGACAGGAGGATCTGATCCTCGTGCCCCTGCTCTGGTGGCTCATGGAGTCCCACCAAGCTGAGTCACACCAATTCCCTGCCCCACCTTGCCAGGCACAGGATTTTGCCAAGTCAGGCTCCTGCCCTGGGCATTTACGGGGCTGTAAAGTGAAGGTCTGAATTTCTCATGCACGCAGGGACTCAGAACAGCAGGGAAGCTCACAAGCCAGTCCACCCTGTAGGACAACATGCACGCTCCTTCAAGGGCTCCCGACCAGCTCAAATTGCTTCCATTCAAAAGAAGTTCAAAGTCTGCCACCTGCAAAACAGCTCGAGGCTTGGTGTCATTCCGAGGGTGGGGACAGGGAGCAGCAGAGCCTTGGAGTTCCTGGGACATAAGAAGTGCACACACAGCTCTGGAAGAGCTTCTCGTCCAGCCTGGCACATCGATGCCAAACTACAAACTCAGAGGGGGAAAGAAATGCAGTTCATCAGCTGTGTTTACAAAAAACAACCCACATTATCAACGGGAACAAAAGGCAGAACAGGGAGGGCTGAGCATGCTCAGCTACTTCCAGGAGCAGTCCCTGATACCAAACCCCAAGCTCTTCCTTGAGAAAGGAGCCGTGTCAACCTTCAGTAATTTATGAACACAAAATACCTGCAAACCCAAACAACCTGAGCCTGCTGTGAGAATATTCCCTGGCTCCTACGCATTTCCAGCTACCAAAATCCAGCACTACCCACAGTCACATGGCAGAACGTCTCACATGATGTAAAAAGTCACATCAGCACCTCAGAGGAATGGATTTGACACCTTTAGAGCAGCTGAACTCACTGTGGTAGTTCAAAGAGAGGGACTTTGGGTCCTGGGTGTGTTTGGGAGGGTTCATCAATGCAGCTGTGCCCCAGCACGAGGCAGTCTCCATTCCTCCCACCCTCTCCGGTTCCTGCCGAGCCCTGGCTAACAAGGATCACATTAAAGAGCCATTTCCACATGAGAACAGCCAGGGATGCAGTCCTTCCTCTCAGGCCCTATTAGGAGGGAGGGCATTTCCTCTGTGTCATCAGTGCTGGGGCAGGCAGCTCTTCCTCCCTGCCCGCTTTCCTGTCTGTCTGCAGCCTGCCGTGCTCACCGACGTGTGTTATGACATCAAGCTGATATGAAATCATGATGATTTCACTGCAATTAAGGCAGGAGCAGATGGGGCTGATGGAGCTGGCTAAGCAACAAATCTTCTAAATTGGAGAACGCTGTCAAGAGAAATTAAAGCCTCGTGCAAAAAGTCAACTTGGGATGGCAGAAAAATTCCACATGGGAGGGACTGCAGGGAGGTGGCCAGGCCAAGCTCCTGGTCGGAGCAGTGGGGCTGGACTGAAGCATCTCAGCTCAGGAAAACCCCAGCACAAAGCAGGGACAGGTTCCCAACAAAATACACCTGAAAAAGCCAAGAGAGAACAGGCACAACACTGCAACAGCGAGGCGACGCTTGAGCTTGAAAAATAACCCCCAGAGAGACAGAACTGCATAGAAAAAAACAACAAAAAAAAAGAGTGTGGCACATGCTGGACAGGCTCCAGACCTAGCAGACACATCAAGTGTTTTTAACACAGCCAGGGGTTGTGTTTGTCACTTGTTACCAACACCACGCAGAGGAGCAGCCAAGGAGTGACGCTGGCAGTGACTGGGAGCCAGAGCTGTCTCTCTTCAGAGCCTTTACAGGAGAAGAGAAAAAGGCTCTCAACTGCTTCTAACAAGGAATGGCTTAAATAGGTTAAAAATAATGAAGCAGTGCTCTGCACATGAGCACTCCGTGCTCCCAATTAAGCAATCCTTTAGAAGGTGGCCTCAGGAAGCCTCTCAGAGTCGTTCTAAGGAGGTTAATAAATTGCTTTGAAACCCTGGACGCAGCTTAGTGAGATGACTAAGGAGCTGTTGTCACAGCCTAATGTCATTACCTGAATTCTGGCACTTTCCAGGGAGCACGAGGCTGCAGACCTTGAGCTTTACAGCCTCTTGTCCAAATGATGATTCCTGGTCGAGGGCCTGGAGCTGCTTGCAGAAGTTTGGGCTCGGCAGGCGAATCTCTCTCCACACAAAAACGTTTGCAGAGGCACAAGCAGAAGTCAGGATCCAGAGTTTTCATCCTCCAGGCTGAAGTCTTTGTTAGAAACCCAGGAGAACACACAGCAAAGGGGTGCTGGGTGTCTGTTCAAGGAAGGTGGGCATCTCATGCCCTGGCCAGCACATCTGTTGATGCAAAACACTTGGCCCAGGCTGCTGTGCAGAAATAAATTCTGTTCCCACATATCTGCAAGGCTGATGAGCTCCAGGCTCCTCCACAGCACTTGCAGCTCCCCAAACTACAAACCAATGCATTTTGACACCCTAAATGTATTTACTCTCCCTTGCAGAGCTCATCAAGAGCAGCTCTGTTTCCAAACCCCCCTCAAAGTCATGAGAAGATTTAACTGACAGAGAAAATAATTTATTCTCCTGAAACCAAATTATTTTCTCCAACTTTTCAGCAAATATCTCATGTCAGAGCATGAAAAGCGATGCCACAACAATTCCGAGCAGCCTCTCCAAGAACAGCTGCCAAGAAGGCATTTCATTGATGCTTCCTCCCCTCCTGCCAACGTGTGTTGTCAGACACGTTGCCTAGACAGCAGAAATCACGGATAAGGACATGTCACAGTGCTCTAGATACCAGTTCTTACAAACAGACTGGTTTTCATAGGAGGCATTGCTTGAAAACCATCCTTATTTGGATGGGGCAATACTCAGGAGTTTGGAAAACCATCCTGGCCAGGAGGATGAGCTCCATTTCTTCTTGCAGCTGGCAGGCAGCAGAGCCTGCTGAGTGCTCTGCTATCTCTGAAGCCCAGCAGCCTCCCTGATTATCTAGCCCAGCGTTTATTATTTATTATTGTTAGCACACAGTGTTCTCCACCTCAAGTTTAACATCTCAGGGCAGATCCTTCTTGGACAGAGTACAGGGGAGCCTTGATCCACATCATCACCATTCCAGGAGTGCACAGTATCTTATGATCCTGAAGAAATGGTTTTCAAAAGGAAAGAAAGATCTTTTCCAACAGTGGAAAAAAAAAAAAACAAAAAACAAAACTGTGAGCAGGAACTCTGCTCCATGCATGAAAACTGTTTAAAAAGCAAACATACAGACAACATTTACACAATAGGCATCTGGCAGCATTTTCAGACATTTTTTTTTAATTTATTCTGACATGCTATAAAGGAATAAATTACACTGTTAAAGAATTACCAGCAATAAAAGTATTTCTTTCTTTCAGCTGGGCTAGAATAGGAGTGAGAAGGAAGACAGCCTGGGGCAGTAACCAATGTGAACTCTGCATGGTGCGAGGCTGCCCCCAAGAACAAGAGGAAATCTGGTCATATCCACTTCACAAGAACTTGAAAGAAAATGCCTTGGTTTCAAACCATCCAATTTTTTTCCAACCATTCCAATTTTTTTCTCCAAAGCAGCAATCACAAGTCAGTCCAGCCGAGGCAGGACATGGCAATGCTCGGAGGCTGCCAATCCTGGGTCTGCAAAAGATGCCATTTCATTTTAAAAAATTCCAATCTTATTATGGAGGGCTGGTCTCAAACAACAGGTTATAAAAATGCAAGACTGCCCCTTCCCCCTCAAGGAAAAAATACAAAATTTATTTAAAAACAAAATGAGGAAGAGTTACAACACTAAATCTAAAATGATTTAGAAAGAAATATGACTTCTTTTGCTTAACAAATGGCCTTAAACTTGGTTTAAAAACAGGGTAATGTAAATTTCTTAAACTGAATTAACAAGGCAAATTAAAAAAAATCTCATTTCCTTACAGAAACAGTTTTTAGTTTTTAATGAACTTGTAAACAAAAAAGCTCCCGCTTCAAAATAAAAACAAAATCCCAGATCATATAGATGTTTACAGTGATTACATTTATCTAAGCAACTTACATACAGGTTCAGTTGTAAGATGTTAACTAAATTTCGTGACAAATATGCTGTTTTTCCTTTTATACCAAGAACATTATAGAGTTAATGCAGAGTCCTAAAGATTATCTAGTAGTCGCTAAGTTTCTCTTAAGTCTTCACTTTAGATGCTGTTATTTCTAGCACAGGTAAGCAGGCAGAGTCTTTCATATGCTTAAAAACTGGAATCTTTGGTTACTACCATGTCAGCTGGCTTGGTATGTTGCACATAGAAGCCAACAACTTTAAGAATGTTTTAAGTGTACAACTTTCAAAACCCAGGGAGGAATAACCAGAAAAGAGTGCACAATTGTGAGCATTTACAATTATCACAACTGTTGCCGAAGACTGTTCATGCCATTCTTCCAAAACAATGAGATCTCATAAGCAGTGTAGTTCAAAGTAAAAAGGTAACAAAAATTGGCATATGCACAATTTTCTCCACTTGTGTGTCAACCATTAGTTAACTTTTCCACTTGAAAAAAATGCAATAGAAAACTGGACACCATGTTTCACTATCTCAGTAATATTCACAATTACAGCTGCTACAACTCAAAGTGCAGCATCACTGACACTGCCCAGAGCCAGTTTATACTGATATTAAGTTCTTTACACCAAGGAAATGGTTGCCCACAGCCACTGGCAAGTGTATCAACTAAAATTTCTAGGATTTGGGGAGTGACAAGTCCTGCTCCGATCTGCTCTGCTTTGTCCCATCCTCGTCATGCTCAGAAACCTGCAAGATAAACACAAGGGCAAACTTACTGATACGGCACGGAAACGAGCAACAGCATTCACAGGAGGAAAATTAAACAGCAGTTATGGTCATTCAAAGGGGAAAATGCTGCTCCATCTGGGAATTGCAGAGCTCCTGGTGTCCGTTTCCAAAGGCAGCCAGCATTTGCCACAGCTCTGGAGCTCACACAGCTCTCACTCTCACCTAGAGCTGCACTGGGAAACAGCTCAATGCACCAGCTGGATGCCACATTCCTCCAGCAGGAATCCAGCCCAGCACTTTGAAAACAAGCTGTGTTATTGCCACTAGGAAACAGGATGTAATTTCATAGGATTGTTTTCTGCTTGTCTGCAGTGGCTCATGTTTATATCCCTGAATGTCAAGCTGTCATCTGACTGCAGGGTGCTCTCCAGAGACGCGGCACGGCGGTGTCACACGGCCAGGCAGGGATCACTCACCTTACAGTAACTGCTGGCACCACAAAGCCACAGCAGCACGCTCTGGGCACCCACAACCCTGGGACACCCACCGGGGAAGCAGCACAGCTCAGCCTTTGGAAGGACAAGTGCTGACTCACGTGACAGGGGAGGTGGTGCACACACGACAACACTTTCAGTGTTCAGAATTCCAAATGACATTAGGAATAGGGAGAGTACAGGAACACACACGGATCTCCAAGACTGCAGGCTAAGGCAGTCCTCCCTCCCTGCTCCTTTCTGGTGACTCAGGTGGCAGGGCTGTGCTTCACACAGGGGACAGCAGCCTCAACCAAAGATGGCCTTGCCAGGCGAGTTTCCGTTCTGGATGCTCTCCAGACAGGATGGTTCTGCCCATGGGTGAGTTCATCACAGCAACAGCTCCGAGTTTTTGCAACAGAAATCTCTTCTCAGTGAAATACAGACAGAGCTGACCTCAGCTATAGCTTGTGCTGTCATCCAGAGAGAAGCAAGTGCAAACAAGTCTTACTAGTCTGACATTCTGTCCAAAATGTATCTGGAGAGCACCCAGAAAATGGCTTTAACTCTTCCAGGACTGGCTACAGGTCATTTCAAAGAGGTTCAATAACTTATTTCAAACCCAGTGTTAATGCATTGAGGGATAATTCTCTTTATCCAGCACTGGTCATATTAAAAAAAAATAAAAAAATAAAAAATCCTGCACCCTTCTCAAGACAGCCATTTCCACTTGAGTGCAAATTCCCACAGAAAGCTCAGTGACTCCCGAGTTCCCTAATCCCTGCTTGATGCACACAACCAAAAATTATGCTGTTTTTCCATTTAGTGTGATCAGCAGAGAACACTGATTCATCTTTTGAACCACTTTCTCCATCAAAGCAGCCAAAACAAAGTCAACAAAGGAGAGTGTGGAAAGAAATAGATCAACTCATTGCTTCAGAAGTCTGAGTATTTCACAAGAAATGGGAGCCTGAACCTGAGGACAAAGGACATCCTACCAAATGATCTGCTGCTCTTAGAACTCCTCAAACCCAAGGTAATATGGGCAGGAGAATGTCCAGCTACAGAGAGCAGCAGGGAGCTGCATTCAACTCAAAATGTCCCTTGAAAGTCCTGTAAAGACACAGCCCAAGCACAGCTGTCAGATGAGATGGAGAGCACAGGGAGCACTGCTGGCATGAGGAACCTGCTGGAGAGTTCATGGTGGCATCTCTTGCACAGATCTTCACTCCACACAGGGCCAAACCATCACTCCTTGTCCCTCTGAGGTGTTACCCAAACCTCTGAAAATCTCTGTGATCCTCAAATTGCTTTTTTATTACCATGGCTGAAGGTCTGATTGACAGGGAAGCAGCAACTGCAGTGTAATTCCCTAAAAACCTCCTCAGTTTGAAATACTCAGACTTTGTGTGTTCTCCATTTCTCCAGACAAGCAAGTGAGAAGGATTCAGGTGTCAATAATTCTAATTCTCAAGCAGAGAAGTCTCAGTCTGTTCTGAGCAATTCTGCCACCACCACAGGCATCCAGCAAATATTAATGGACCTGCTGACAGCCTCACAGAATCTCCACTGCCAGGAGTTAAAAACACCTCTCCCAAATGGAACTGGTAGACTTTATCCTGCAGATTGACTGCTTGAGTCACTTTTATGACTGAGGGAAGCTGAGTGTAAGCACAGTTACAAATCACACCTGAACAACTGCTGCACTGGCAAAAGAGAGGCAGCCCAACTTCCCCGAGTCAGCAGAGCTCTGTCTGCTGGAACAGTTCACCTCTCCAAGTTCCAAACCAGCTGATCTGGCTGTTACAAAAGACACTGCACACAGTTCCAGAGAGGGGCAGGGGGAAAAAACAAACTGAAGAGAAAAAAGGCCATGGACAGAACAGGTTATTCTGGAACCAAGCAGAATATTTAGCCTGGATAAACTCTGGGATTTATTGATGATTTAGCATGGATCTGAGTTAAGGAAGTCAGGAATATCTGTAAATGAGCACACTGGACAAACAATCTGAGTCTGTCCTTCCCTGGCCCACCCTGCCCAGATGCACATCACCAACAGCACTTTGCAAATAACTGCACCTGTACACTGCTATTTGCAGGACTCCTGTTCAATGGATAGGGTTACCAGAGGAAGCCTTTTAAGCCACTTCCACACAGGCTTTGCTACAACAACTATAAAAGAATTTAACTGAACGCCAGAAGGTAACATTTGATACCAGGAAGCCTCTTTTAAGCCACTTCCACACAGGCTTTGCTACAACAACTATAAAAGAATTTAACTGAACGCCAGAAAAAATAAGCAGGTATTTCATCCTCTCCAATGTGACAGAGCATCCAAGCCACACTGCCTCCCCTCCTTCAGCTTAGCTGGGTTCAAAAAAAACCTTCATTAACTGGCAGAATTCCCCACAAAAACACATTTTAGAACTCTGGAAATCTTTACTTTGGTGAAGAGATGAAGCTTCTGAAGCCTTCAGATGTTTGCCAAGCACTGCTTTAATGCTGTGCTGACATTACAGCTTGATCGATCCCAAGGTCACACACTTTTCTTGGTGATGGGGAGGGGAGAGTCATTCCCCAAAAAACCCAATGAAATTGTGCTAAAACCCCAAGAAATTCATCTTAGCTGTAGCAAGGGGTCTCTCCCAAAGGACAGTGTGATGAGGAATGCAAATCAGGGAATAGGAATGGTCTCAGGCTCCATGGCAAGGCTCCCCTGCTCATCCCCGGCCCTGAGCTCAGCTCTGCTCTCTGGCACTGAAGCATCACCTCAAGGTGCAGGCAGATAATCACTTTAATGACCTTTTCTTTCTTCACACACAGCATTTGGGCAGAGACTGTCTGAGCCAGGAGAGCAGCACATTAAACCTCAGAACACTTCAGCAAAACTGTGCTTCACCAGCTCACAACCTGATTTTCAGGGCAGGTTCCACTTACAGTCACCACCTCCTGCAAAGCCCTCCCTTTGAGCATGAGCTGTTGTGAGGAATGTGCATTGTTGCTCAAATTATCTTCTCCTGCTCAAACAGCCAACCTCTCCACACCCCAAATTGGGCTGGGTTCTGAACTTCAGTCAGAGTTTCTCTATTTCAGGAAGCAATCCAAGCCCAGCTGCTTAATCACCCAGTCTGCTACTGGTGTGGCAGCTGCAGGAACTGGTTTCCAGCCTGTCAGATCCAGCCACTCTATGCCAAAAATCTGACACTTAATGGCATCTCTGAATTTTTATATATTTTTTTTCAAGAACCACTTCAATCTTGGGAAAAGCAGCAGGTGTTTTAATGCTTCATTTATTCTGAACAAAATGTGTTTTTCTGATAGCTATTTTGACTAAAGACCTACCTGGTAAGGTTTGAATGCTCCCACACTATGTGAAGAACAATGTTTAAGTTTATTGTAAACACTTTTGCATTTCTTTGATTTCCAGGATTGTCATGTTAGCAAGGATGTAATTTTATACATATAAAAATGACACACAAGAGGTACTGAAGAGCAGCAATGCCTCAGTACAGAATTTAACCCTTGCTTCTCTATTCTTAGTCACACAATCTCATTAGTTTCAATTTTATCCACAGCTCAGCTGCAGGAATTGGTTTCATGGCAAGACTGGCTCACAGATGTGGCAGTTTCATCCTAGGGACTTACCAGACTCACACCAGCACATTTGCATCACAAAAAGAAAAAAAAATTATTTTAAAAGCTTCTAAACCATGTGGAAAAAAAATTGATGTGTCTTTTCAGAACTCAGTTATTACACAATTACATCTGAACATGTCACAACATTTCCCTTTGAAACCATAACCTAGAAACATCAAAAAATCATCAGGAAACCTGAAGCCCCACCCCAGAGCACCCAGATACTTCAGAAAATTGTGAGTTGGCAATCCACAGCAGTTTGGGGTTACTGCTTGATTTAGACAAGGCATTTTGAGCTCACTGGTCCCTTCCTTGACGTCTGGACCAAATGTCTCAATGTAAACCCACTGGAGGAAGCCAGAGCAGTCACAATTTTCTGTTCCCAGTGTTTGAGGCATACAGAACAGAAGCAAACCCACAGCACTGTACCAGCTGCCACAGAGCAGAACCCAAAGTCTCTAGATCCTTGCCTAGTCAATGAGAATTATCCCTTAAAAAGTGTTAGGTCTAGGATTTTGGATTGCATTATATATTTATACATATATAAGGAATATATATGTATATATATAAATTAAAATAAATAAAAATGTCACATTCCCAACACCAAGTCAGTTTCTTGTTTTTGGAAAGTGGTTAATGCGGGAGCAAAAGATGCAGTGGTTAAAAATGACCCAACATCCCCAGAAGAAATGATATGAATAACAAGGACATTTTGGTATAAAGTTAGTAGTCAAATTCTCCAAGGACGTCTTTTGGTTTTGCTTTTGAATTTAAGAGCCAAATGTAGTTTTTAAACCACCTCCTTGATCTAACACTTGGAATTGCCGCCGTTGTCCAAATTCGTGGAATTTTTGTTTTTCCTGTAACGTCACTTGGTTCTTGGCTACTAACCTTTCATGTTACTCTTGGATTTGTCAGTTTGCTTGCCTGTGGGGGTTTGGGCCTGCTGCCCCTGCCCACTGGAAGAGGCTGCCTGCTGTGCTGCTTTCTGCTTTAACATTGTCCAGTCGAATGTGTAGTCGTACTGGTGGTTCAAGGTCCTGCAAGAGAGGGAAACGTTCTGCTGTAACACATCCGAGCCAACACCAAGCCCTGCCTGAAATCCCACAACTAGGGGATAGCTCCTTCTCTAAGCTGCTTTAGAGATTATGAATGGTATAGAAATGCTAAGTATTACTAACTTAAAGGGATTCTTGCAGCAAGCCCAAATGCCAGCCAGCAGCATTTACTCATTGCTTACACAAAGGTGTGCACTTGTGGAAGCAGCACTTCCTCCCAGCCCAGCTCACTCACCGTCTGCACTGAGCTTCTGAGCTTTTTTTTTTTCCTTTTAAATACAGATATAATTTCAAGGAAAGACTGCAGTATTGTACACCACTGAATAGGAATTCTTTGGATTCCAGAAACCTGGGGGGAGACTCAAGAGATCAGTACCAGCCCTTCTTTTGACAGATGCTGTTCACTGCACAAGGTGGAATTTATGTTCCAGTTGCTCTAACGAGTTCAATGAAGCAGCACTATTCTCCTCCACTGAAATTTCTCTCCTGGGAACTACTGCTGGGCCCAGCACTGCTTTCCAAACATAAAAAGCTTCAAAGACTTCCACCAAGGGGTCAATTTCTTATGGTACTTGCAGCAGAACCTGAAGTATGGGCTCAACCCTGTGGTCACATCACACAATGCAAAAACAAGAGAATCTTTTCCCTTTATGTTTAACATTGAACAATAATTTTCAGGTCCTTTAAACAGCTTTTGAAGCTCTGAAATGAAAGGGAGTCCCAGAAGAACTCCCTACACCACACACATAGGAGCTGCCCTCTGCAGTGCCAGTCCCACAGAGCAGTTCCCAACTGGATCCCTGAGAAGTTTCTGTGCTTTTCCACTTGGAGACTGACCTGAAAAGAATACGGAATAATTGCCTCAGGTACATGTAATCTGGTGCCTCTTCAAAGCGCAGGCCACGACAGTAGTTCAGATACATGGCAAATTCTGCAGGGAACCCCTGTGAATCAACAGTGTTAATCAAGCCATGGCTCACAGCAAAAACCTCCTAACAAAGGCAAAAAGATGTACAGCTGTCTCTAACAGCAGAGGAAAACTGTTTGAAGATGCAGGAATTAATTCCACTTTGCCCCTAGTTGTTAATGTGTTCTGGAGTTCAGCGTGTGGGTTTGCTCAGTACACACTCCTTCCCCAGATCTGTTACCTCATGGGTGGTTTGCAGTCATAAGCTCTCTGCTACCAGAACCTTCAACATTTAACTTATTTATAAAGCACACTGTTCATCCTAATTAAACCTTGTTCTTATTAACTCTCTAAAAGAATGATAATTACGTGGTAAGAGATTCACCAGTTTCCTTGATAATCTGCTTGAACATAGTAGAGACAAGGTCAGTTAATAAGCATTAAGTGTGAAAACTTAAATTATGAAAACCTTGTTCAAAGATTTTCTGCTTTACATTTTTAAACATTTCATGCTGTATTAAAGCCTGCCTGTAATAGGTAATAGCACACAGAACAGTGCTGTACAAAATCACAGGGTGTAACATCCCTGGAAGTTCGAGGCCACACTGGATGGAGCAAGCTGCACTAGTGGAGGGTGTCCCTGTCCCCAGCAGGAGGTTGGAACTGGATGATTTTTAAGGTCCCTTCCAACCCAAACCATTCAATGAACAGTTCAACAGCTTGGGAGATGCTGTGAGACTCTGGGGATAGAGATGAGCAGGACTAGAAAGTGCAATCCTTGGTGCTGCTGTCTGAGGGGCACAAGCCCTGCTGTGTTCTCAAGGATCTTTGTTAAGAAGCACTTGGATGCCACAGTGCAAGAGGAATCTTAAGACTCACAGGAAAACCTTGAAAAAACAAAGATCACTTGCATCCAATTCCACTACAGGCACTACTTGAGTTAGGGCAGACAATATGAACCCTCCTGGAGAGGCAGAAAGTGGATGTGGGCGAGCCAGACAGCTCCACCTTGGTTACTTATTTACTTCTGATGTCAAACTTGCACTGTAAACGTTGAAGAACTGAACAAGCCTCGCCTAAGAGAGCTGGGAGCTTGCACAGCCAACAGTCAGCAAGACCTGAATGATGGTGGCATGAACTTTGCCAAGGAGCAGCAGCAAATGCTGCCCTGTACACACATTTCCAGTCTTGCTGGGTGGCCAAACACAAGGCACCCAGTGCCTGCCAAAGCAGTATTATTCAGCAGCAAATGCCATGTGAGGCTATTTAATATACTGGCTCAAGTTTAGGGGAAAAAAAACAACAAACAACAAACCAAACAAGAAAAGAATTTCCATTTCACAGTATGACATCATTTGGAAACTCTTACCTTACACAAAACCTCAACAGGAGTGGACATTTTCTTTTCACTAATCTTTTCATACTTTTGCTTCTTTGTTGCAGCCTGTGGAACATGTAGGTCACAATATAAGAGATATTGTGCAACACTGGATTAACAAGGACAGCAGCAGCAGCAAAAAAAAAAATTACAAAAATCCTTTGGTCAACTAGAAGTATTTTATGTGAAATCTCCAAGTCCCACACACTTATTGCAAAGAGAATGAAGGTCAATCTGGTATTAAGATTTGGCCACAGTTTAATACCATTTGTCGCAGTCTAATGCTTCCATCACATGGCACAGCTCGTGTAGTTCTAGCTGCTGCTTTTGTCCATTAACCACAGCAGACTTGCAGCTCCATTTGCCAAAGTTGTATTAATTCCCACTCAGTGCCCCATTCAGGGCTGCCTGGTGCTTCAGCAGCCTTTACATTCATTTGCAGCTGAGGAGTTCCAGTGGCCCACAAGCTGCTGCCTTTTTAGAAACCGTGCAGCTGCAACACCATTGGAATTACACAACTCTCACACGAAGAAAGAAAAACAATTAAAACATGAAACCAATCACTGGAGTCTAAATAAGTGAAATAAGAAATGTCTGCCACATTTGTAGCTGGCTCCCATACATGGAAATCCTGAACAAGCCTGCTGCAGTTAATAATTATTCAGTTGTGCCATAACCTGGACTGAAGATACCACTGAGGCTGAACTTGCCAGGCAGGAGATTATTTCCATGCTCTCTCCAGCAATTCAAAAAGCCACTAACAATGTTATTTTTTATTCCCCAAAGGGGCCTCAGCCTGCAACAGGACAATAACTGGCAAAGATGATGTCAGCTATTGTTTAGCATAAATTTTAAGACAGTCCAACAATGCACATTTTGCCTGCTGCGTAAGAGGCAGAATCCACAGTCTATAAATATCAAGCTTTGGGAAAAGCTGCTTTGTACAACTGAGGCTAAACATTATATAAACCCACCTGACAGGCAGAAGCATGCTACCCAAACATGAAAAAAATATTAAAAGGGTGGGGGAGGGAAAAAAAAGCATCATAACCTACCTTTAATCCTTGCCAAGGCAGACTGGTTCTGTTAAAGTACATCAATACATAGCCTAGAGACTCCATGTCATCCCGACGACTGCAGGAGGAAAAACACAAGGAATTACAAATTCTGGCATTTCTCACTTTATTCCACAGTACTAGCATTTAGAAATTTAAATTCAAAAAATAATTCAGGCAAAAACCCTAAGAAAATCCTAAAATAGGAAGAGATCCTATTCATTTTTTAGCAAGGAATATTCTGTAGTTCTTGTGTGTTCTAAGCTTCCACCTGCAGTTACACTGATTTGGGAAACAAAACCTTTGGAAAATGAAAAAAAACAAACAAACAGCTAAAAAAACCAACCATGAAATGTCTTTCCTGCCTTCTCGAGTAGCTTGGGTAGAAACTGAGGATTTTCCTGTAGGAACCATGGAATGCATTGTAAGAGAGAATGAAGTTAATGAGGTCAATAAGGCTGTAACATCTTGTCAGTCACATTTTTCCCTGAACCTCAGCTCGCTCTGGGATCAATCCTGACCACCTGGTCCCTAAGGGGCATTGCTCCTTTCTTCCTTGCCTTCTGTCCAAACCCCTGAGCTGCCTCTGATTTCAAAAGGCAGCAATATTTATGAAGGTGCATGAATCAATCTGAGAGTTGCCTCTGCCTTCTTCCCACCAAAGTCTGTTCCAAGGCAGCTGGAGAACTCCAAAGTGATCCAGCTGAGAACTTGCACAAACTCTCAGGCAAAAGGCTTCAAATGCTTTCTGTCCTGCACATGTTCCACATCCCCACTCTGGCCACATGAACTCCACTGTGCTTTGCTCACAGCTTTCCTGAGCACCAAGAGCAGCACAGCTCACTGGAGTGGAAAACACACTCCAGGATTTTTTTTTTCCTCTTGGCAAAGTTGCCTCTTCCCAGCTGTGGTAAAATCAGATTTTTCCTCTGACTGTCCCTCTCTGCAGCTGACATCTATTTAATATAAGGCAGAAAAATAACTTCTTTTTCTCCTCCCTGCTCCCTTATAGGGAAAATCTGGTGGGTTTTGCTGCTGCTCTCTCACCCAAAGAAGGATTTAAAGGGTGGCAGGACAGACTCTACACCTCCTACCCCAACAAGGATCAAAAGGCTGACAGTGGTATAGCAAACAGGATTGCACACAAAGGTGAGGGGAAAACAGCTCCCCAGAAGAGGGAACAGGCTCTAACCTGATCTATCTTGGTAGGAGAAGAAAGAAGTTGGTGATGTTTTGTTTTCTAGCCCAGCCAATAGAACCAGAACAGCCTGGCACCCCCTCACTCATGGGCCAGCTCTGTGACCCTTTGGAGAACAAAGGAAAAGCTATCCCAGGGGAAAATCAGCTTGGCTCCATAAAGCTTTGAGCACAAGGCCAGAAAAGCTCTGCCGTGCCCAGGGAAGAGGGGATTGGTTCCTTCCCCTCAGATCATCTCAGCTGCAACATGAAACCACAGACAAAGGGCTGAAAAATGATACTGAGCCCACAAATTCCAGCCTGCAAAACTTGCTAATTCCATTAGAACTGCAGATTTTAATCACCAGCAGCATTCAGTGAACCTGTACAGGGCCATGACATAAAATTATGTTTTCTGAGAAGGCAGTGGTAAATTCAGAAGCAATAAAGGGATTAAGACTATCCATCCCCCACCCAGCTCATTGTTTTAATGTTTAATGCAATGATCTCGTAGTAGGAAACATTTAGTTCTGTAAATCTGCAATGGGTACATTATTACAATATATTGATAAAAGCAGTTTTCAGGATTTGGAAAGCAGGACAATCCTCTCCATTATTAAAATAAATACCATTGCAAACAGCTCCTTGAGCACAGCTGTCATTACCTGTAGGAAAACATGTTCTGTAATAGTTAAAAGTACAGGACTAGAGGCTGAAATATTCTGCCATAAGCTCCAGAACTGGTTTCTCTTGATTACAGGAATGCATTACTTCTTTGCCTCACTGCTGGCTTGACCTAGACAGTTTAGCAGCTTTTAGCAAGCATCAACCTACATTTCTAATTATATCAGAATTCCCATTACCAGCAGATATGGTGTAAAATCCAACTAAATTCAATTTTTCGTGTCCAACTAAATTCAAAAGCAACATTCTTTGCACATCCCTCCTTCACTCTCAGGTGCAAGCACAAATATTCCCTTACTAGAACTGCTTGGGATCTGTGAAATGCATTTATTTCAGAAGTGACACCTGTCATTATCTCCCTGAGCCACATGCCAAGCTGGCTTAAATAATGGCACTGTCAGACAATAAAATACCCTGAAGGAACCTTAAGGAAATTAAAGTAAAAAAGGAAACATGGAGCATTTAAAAGCACCATTTGTGGGTTACATGTTCTGTTGAAGCTGACCACGAGAAATTCTGTCATTCTCATCTTGGTTATTAACACAAAGGTCAGAGGCACAGGCATTCCTGGAAGCTTTAACTACCCAGGAGAGGTAAAGCCACACTCTTCAGTTATCCAGTACAATTTTTAGGCACAGATGTAAGGAAAAGAGGCATTCCTTAATACCCTATAAGTACCTAAACACTTCCAAACAACTTGAAGTGCTCTCTCCACTAGAAAATGCTAGGATTCTGTAGGAAAAAATGCCTTTGATCCAGAAGATAAGAATGTGTTTGTTGATTAAGCAAAGCTCGAATGTATAAATATATCCACACACATGTGTACATACCTACAGACATGAAACTAAAATACACTGTGACTGGAGGTATTTAAGTCTTGCTTGCAGGCAAAAGGAGAAATAATGGTTTACTAAGTTGAAGAGAGTGGGAAAACAGGCCAGACACCAGCTTTAGAACACCCCTTCTGCTTACAGAAAGGCCTCTCAAGCCAGTCAGCAGTGGTGCCAACAGGTACCAACACATCAGCAAAGTGCACCATTTTATGTGTGAAGGGCCTCTGACACACCCACATCAAAGCATGGCTTAGCCTTTAAAAAGCCAAAATAATATGCAGAACATCCACCTGATGTCTGCAAGACACGCAGTCTCTTCAAGAAGCAAATTAGGTGCTTGGATTTCCCCCCCTGTCCTTGCACAGGCAGCCAAAAGGAAGAACACTTGCAAAGAGATGGATACACTTTTCATACAAAATGAGCTCAGACTCTTCAGAAGCTTCCAAAGACCACCCTGCACCCTCCAGAACGTTGCACTCACCTCTGCTCAATGCCAAGGTGTGCATTGATGCTGGCATATCGAGCTGTGCCAGTGAGATTTTTGTCTTCTCTGTATGGTATGTGTTGCCTTGTCCTGTTGTCCCGGTACTTTTTGGCCAAACCAAAGTCAATAAGGAATAACTTCAAGAGAAATGAAAATAGGTTAGATTCCTATCCAAAACCCCAAATTCCCAACTTCTTTCAGTAGGCATTAGCTATGTTTTAAGACACCCAGACAATGTAACAGCCTACAGTTAAAAGAAGCAAAGTAACAGTGCGGAGGCGCAACCAGCTTTAACTAGTCAGTTAAAAACTCAATGGTGAATTAGTTCAAGCCTTTTCTCAATCCCCTGCAATGGATTAGATGGTGCTACTCAGCCTCTGGAGCTTTGTTCTACCACTATTTTCTATCAGTGCTGTAGTCTGATGACTGCAGTGCACAGCTGAGGGAGGAAGATGTGTGAAAGCACATCCCAGACCCCACTGACACACAGATGGAGTTAATGGCAGCTCAATGCACAAAGCACATCCTGCAACCTCCTGTCCCAAAGAAAGTGGCCATTCTGCAGAGCACAAGGGCAAAACCTTCCCCAGCAAACAAGACATTGGCTCATTTTAAGGCTCCCAGAACACTGCCACAGCAGCAGGACAAACTCGCTGGTCTTAACACAGCCAGGAAGCTGGAGCCAAGGAATGGATCCAATTTGGGTTTCTAATAACCAAGCTTGCCCAATGGTTTGGTATTTAGCAACCTGAGTGTGTGGTAATTAGTGTGTGGCAATCAGTGTGCTGCCAGCCAGCCCACCTACAAAGGGTCATCCAGGCTGTACTTTCTTGGGCAAGATTTCAGGACTAGGCAAAAAAAGCTGAGGCAGAAAGAAGTACATAAAGAACCTTTCAAATTCTAGCACTCAGACTTCAAGCTACAAATCCTGATTCCAACACTGGATTAATGCTATAGGATCAAGGACTACAATCCCTACAGACTGATCAGTGCTGCAAAAGTAATTTGGGTGGGGGCAGAACGTGATGGAAAGAAGACACTTAAAGTTTGATAAAGTCTCAGTAAAAACCAACTCAGTATCACCTTAAAGCTGACTCCAGAACTGAAGACACATCTTTAAAAGCAAACTGGAGACTAAGATACATCCAAGGCTGAAATGAGGGGGGTCACTGGCACACTGGAAGTGCTGTGAACTGGGAAGTTCAACTCTGTGTGAAGTATCCAAGATACTGAAAGTTTCTGAATTGCAGAGCAGCTACGGCTCAGAATTCTGAAGAAGATTCACCAACTACAGTAGCCTAGACAGGAAAAAGCAAAGCTAAAATCCTCTTAAACTGGTGTCAGAGCAGAAAACCTGGGGCTGAAGTCTTGCCATGATTTACATGCAAACACAAGGCACTGCAGTGCCACATTTGCTGCTCAGGTCAAAGCCATCCTGAAAGCCCAGAATGCCTGGAGCAAGGGACATAAACCCAAGTTTTTAAATCAACTCCTCTGCTCAGACAGCTCAGCAAAGTGTGGGTCTTGGCTGTGCTGCACCCACTACAGTGAGCATGTAGTGTTCCCTAGCTACCAGAAAATCACCTGATATGCCAGGAAATATTTGCTATTGAATCCCAAAGCAGAGAGTATAAAGCTTTACGTGATTGCTCTGCTGTGACTTTCCTAGAAGCAAAGCCTGAGCTCGAATGCAATCCCTCATTTTCTGATTTGGTCCACAACACAGACCTGTAACTGGCTACTATTTCACAGCAGCAGCTTCCCTGGGGAAGTTTGCTCTGCTCCCTAGCTCAGGATCAGTCTGTATTTCCCTGCGGACGGGTCGAAGGCAAAGGAGTGAGCCCCTCCTGGAAAGAATGAAGCTGGGAGACACAGCCCAATTTGGATGAGCACAGAACGTCCCAGTGCCAGTTCCCAGATAACCTCACACCACCTTCATTCTGTTTGTTGCACTATCAGCAGGAAACTGGAGAAGTAGGGCACGATTTTTGCCAAGAGCAACTAGAGAAGTAGATCAAAGTCTGTGCCTCTGATAAGAAAGTTTCAGAAGCAGACAACAGAAGCCTGTCAGCTTGTGTACAGCAGGAATCTGCCTGGGATTTAATCCATGGAGACTACTGTGGAAAGCTATGGACCAATGGCCAAGCTCCTGAGCAGTGATTCATATTCAGCAATTTCCAGCTGTCTTGCTACCAGCTGGCAAATGTCTTCCTCTCTCTGCAATTCATCTTCTCTTCAAGAGTCAGAAATGTGACATTAGACACTACAAGATAAGCTTCTGCTTCTCCAAGACACAGCTTGTTGGAGTAATCTCAGTTTTTAAGCAAAATGGATGAAAATATTAAGTCTTCATTACACATTTGGGGTGATTTTGAAAGGAAGCTGCATGGGGAGGAGTCTGGCTGAAGTGGTAACAGAACTTCTCCACGTGCATCCATAGGAACTGCAGGAAACCTTCAGCAAGGCAAGCAGGAGCCCTGCTATTTCATGTCTATCCTTCACCACATTTTTAGGAGATTGCTTTTTGAGTTGGAAAGACCACAAATAAAACCTGCACCTGAAATCAAGCACGTACATTTAGCCCTACCAAAGTTTAGAAATAATTCCACAATTTAAACAAGCGCCACAGGGAAACATCTTAGTAATGTTACATGTTTGCCAAGTATGTCTGAATAATGCCAACATAAGAGGTGCTTTTGCAAGGTCTACATTCTCCAGAAAAACAAAATAAAAAACAAAAAATAAACCAAACGAAAAAAAAAAAAAAAAACCAAAACAAAAATAAAGCACATGAATTTGGGATTGAGGTTGGAATAGGAGACAGTTCAGACCTGGTTTAATCCTGAGAAAGATGGGTCCTGAGAAGTACTAACAGTCATGCTTCTTTTCCTCTTCCCCACTGGAGATTCTAAACACTGAACAAACAATAGAGGGTGGCAGTGCATCAAACAGTCTTGCTTACATTGCAACATTGGCCGGCGCAGACAGGCAACACCGAGGCGTTCGAGAAAGAACAGGGTAGCCAAATGCCATCCTTCTTCCACCAAGCACTGTACTTTTCAAAAAAACTGTATCTTTCCATCTTTTTTTTTGAGTCATATTTTGATTATTTATAGTAGTATTATTTTTTTTTTTTTTTTTTACCAAGGAGAAAATTTGACAGATGGGACAAGGTAAATTTCAACTGTGAGCCGCTCCAAAATGGCACTGCCTTAACCAGGGATAGCAATGGTGACATTTGGCTCTGTTAAAAAAGGAAATTCAAGTTTTTGCTTACAAAAGCAGCCTTTGGTTCCATAAACTGCCCTTCCCCCATAAGATATTTAGAAAAAGTAAATCTTCAGTAAGGAAGAGGTAGAAGGCATTTAGTCACCTTAAAGTTTACTTTCATAAGCATGCAGGGCTTATTTCTAGCAGAGCTGGAAATTCATCTTTTTAAGGTGGGAGCAAAATTTCTCCCAATCACCAAATTAAAATTTGGGGAAAAAAAATCAATTTAATTTTTTTTTTTTAATATAACTGACAGGAAGCTACTGGAACAAGATTACCATGCTGTTCTAGTCTTTGTGGCTGATTTTCTTTGAACTGTGTAGAGTCATCTCTAAAAACCCCAAAACTAAACTTGGTTACAAAAAGAAACATTAAATATTGTATGGTGGCAAATATTTTCTAGACAAAGCACTGGATTCCAGACTGAAGGAACCCATTCCATATTTTGCTCATGTAAAACTATTCATTTGCACTTGGGTCAGGAACTAACTCCCTAACCCCCTGAAACATTAAGTGAAGCCCATGCCCACAGTGCTTTACCACCATATCACTGCATGGCTCCCCAAAGGGGAAAAAATCAAATGGTTTGTAGGCAACTTTGTCTTTGATTTCAGCTGATGCAAACCTAATGTGTTCCTTCTCTAAAGTAAGCAGAGCAGCAATTTCTAGGCCATTAATCCACACCAAGATGAACTGGAGTGCAGCAATGCCAACCTAGCATGACTGTGCAAAAGTACAGAAAAATGGCCCAAAAAGAACAATTGGAAATCAGAAACTAAAACTAGGAAAAAACCAAAATAAAAGTTTTCAAGTTCTACTTTGAGTCATGCCAGAGAATTAAGGAGCCTAAACTGCTCAACACAGCAGAGAAAAATAGAGCTGTACAGAGTGAAAGTATGAAACTTGGGAACAAACAAAGTTTAACAGCAACAGGATTACATAAAGACTGCCTTTCAGCTGGAATTACAAGCTTTTCCAACAATGGTTGTCTCTAAACACTCAGTGCATTGCACCTCTTCAGACAAGAGCTGTTATCTCACATTATCCAAGTTTTCCCCTTCTAATGCTCATGGCCCTGAAGTTGGCATTCATACAGGCAAACAAAGGTAAACATTTTGATTACTGGTAGTGCCTAACCAGATGAGACATCCTGGGATGGCATCTAGAGAAGATAAGTGGGAATCTTGCTTCCAATAAACAGCTTGATCACGTACATTTGTCCTGAAGTTAATTTCTAATCAGTAGCATGCTTAATGCATTGCCAATGCTGCCTGTCTGCCCGAGCTCGACATACAAATTGCAGGATTAAGCATATTTCACTCAAGAAAACTAAAAATAAAATGAAAAAGTTGCCTTCCAGGCAGGAAACATGCACTTCTGACTATGTTTACCCATCCCAAAAAGTGTAACAACCTCAGCCCACCCCCCACCCACCCTCAGCTTTTTTTCCCCCCACAAAGTAAACTGAGACAAAATTTTTGTTGCACAGCAGGTATTCTACAGCTTAACAGTTTTCCATCAACATAACTGCATCATTTCTTTTATTTATAAAGGCATCTGCATGTTGGCTCTTGGTCTTATCCACAACTCTGATGGTTGAAGAGACTTTTCCAGTCTGTCATTGCAAGGTTTAATGCCCTGCTGACTGGTAGGTCAGGAGCTCCCACGTTGCACAAATTGTTTTCATCCTAGGAGGTCAGCCCCAAAGCCAAAGATAAGATTTGACTTTATCATAGAGGAATAAAATGCTATGACAACAGACATCTTGAGAGAAGAAGTCAAGTATTCTCTAGGGTTAGTTTATAACTCTGTTGCAAGTCCAGAAATCATCTTGCAATCAAGTGCATCTCCCACGGTGGGTCAGAGACCCAGAGCATTTACAAGTGGACACCAAGAAAACCAAGTTCTCACACCCAAGAACTGTGGTTTAGCATCCAAAATAGCAGTTTTAGCAATGGATTTTATAAAAGTTGTGCAGCTGGAATCAAATCACACAGGCATTCCCTCTGCAGCTTGGAAACAAAGAGCTTTGGACTAACCTTATTACAGTGACGCCCAATACCCATTAGGAAGTTATCTGGTTTAATGTCTCTGTGTATAAAATTCTTTGTGTGCACATATTCAATTCTACTGATCATCTGTAAAAAAAACCAGCAACATGTAAGATTTCAAAAAGAGCAAGACATTTCATTAAACCTTCAATGAAAGCATTAATTTTTAGTGTTATCTTCCTCTGCAACTTCAGTTTATGCATTTGCTTAATGAAAACCAATTTTTTAAAATGCTATCTTTTTTTTATGTTAAAATTCCACAATTTTGGTCAGAAACTGGCAGATTAAATACCCAAATAATTCCCAGATACTGAAGTTCATGTTTCTAACTATAACATCCTATTAAAAAGTAATTTTTTTCATTATTTCAAAGCTTTTATAGCTACCACAAGCCAATTTTAAAGCTCATTCCCTCCTCCTGTCCTAGTTACTCATTCATCTTGTTATTCATTCATCAAACATCACTTCTCAGGTAACAGTTTTCATGGAGCATGCCACAACTTGATGGTGGCCCATCCTGCCATAGCTGGGCTACCCTGACCCCAGAATATGTGGAGACATGGAGAAACTCTGGCACATGTGTGTCATCATACAGGGCCAACCCATTTCCTGTGGGTGAGATCACAGCCCATGGTTACGTGGCACAGCTCTGCAGCTCCTCAAACACTCCTCTTGCAGCCTTGAGTTGTTACATCACACCCCTGCCAGCTGTTTGCTGGACTGTGCCCTAAAAGCCACTTCTGAGCACTGCTATCCCCCATTTCTGCCTGTTTCCCAGCTGACAGCCAATCCATGCTCATCACCCTAAGGAATACTGCACAAACCCCCTGTGGACTCCCTGGAGAAGCTGTCACACCCAGACTCTGGCTAAGTGAGCAGGCAAATGGCTCTCTAAAGCAAGCACATCACCCTCCCAGGGCAGCTGAGAACAGGGACAGCTGACCTTGTCTCCAGACAAATGCCTTGAGCTTCCTTGGCCAAGAGCCTGGGATTCTACGAGCATCTGGCTAAGTGACAACTTGGTACTGATATCTGTTACGTAATATTAGATGAAATTTCAACTACCATTGAAAAATTCAACTCGAAAAACCCTCAGTGCTTTTCAAGGAGCTGAAGGAAGCACAATCAAGCCATTTATTAAGCAGCAAGAAATAAATATGGCTGCTCATTTCAAATGCTGTATTCTCATGACCAAGTTGGAAAAACACCAACTGCTATAAAAAAAGACTTAAGAGAGTTTTAGAGGCCTTGATTATGCTGGAGGTAGAGTGGCATCTCCACTAACAGCTTTAAGAACTGCCTGTGAGGACCAAACAAGCAAGGCACTTATTTATTATTAGCTCACTGTCTGGTCCTAGTGATGCCTTGGATCATCTGTCCTTGGTCCCCAGCTAGAGAAGGAATTGTTTTGTCCCCTACTCTGTGAAGAAAGCTCACCATCCCCTAATACAAAGCTCAGAACTACACACTAAGGCAGCACAGAATCTGAAAAATATAAAAGCTAAAACCTGAGGCATCACTAGAGGCTACAGGAGGGTGTGAGAGCACAGGGACAGACTTGCATGTTGTTACCACAGCTCCCATTGAATCAGATCACCCACAACTGGAAACTGTTTCAGCCCCTGTGGTGATAGTGGCAGTGAATCCACCCAAATTAGTCTGAATATTTTAATGAAGTTGCCCTTAAAGCAGCAGCACAAAGGAGCTGGCAGCTGCAGTGCCCTCCCACTCGGTGCAGAGCACACAGAAACCACCATTACTTTGCCCTCATTTAGGTCAAGTGTTCACTTAGTGCATGAAACACTTCATCAATAATTTAACCCACTCTGCAGGAACCCCCCAGGGCCCTGAAGCTGCTCCCACCCAGGTGAGCACATACCTGGTCTGCTAGCATAAGTACTGTTTTCATGGTAAACCTGCGAGAACAGAAGTTGAAGAGGTCTTCCAGGCTGGGCCCCAGAAGATCCATGACTAGAACATTGTAGTCCTTTTCTTGACCATACCACCTGCAAGAAAGGAAATGATCCAGCATTATTTATTAGCAGGAATCCTGATGCAGTCCAGGGTACCCTCAGTGCTCTCAGCTGCAAGGGCACGTTGCTGACTAATGTTCCATCTTGAAAGCTAATAAGAAATTAATGCTGCTAATATCTTATTTTACTGGAAACAAAAGTCTGAGCACAAACCAGAACACAGAAGTTGGCAATCTTCCCTGAAGAGAAAACACTACTCCACTTCAACAACCAAAATACCCAACACCAGAATGAAAATGCAGCCAAAGCAGCAGTGTCCTTACACTGAGAGGTGTGTACAACACCTGGACTGAAATTCCTCTGCAGGACACCTTACTCTCATTGTTCCTGCATCATTTCTCTTCACAAAACCATCTTGACATGCCTTAGGTTTTGTTTTCAGGTCTGACTTCTCTCCACCAGACCAAAGCAGTTCACTCACATACTTTTTAATTTATTTCACGATTTTAAAAATGCCAATCAAGTTTTATTTCCAATTAAGTCAAATATAAAGGCTCTTTATCAGGCTTTTAATATCAGAGAGAAAGCAGCACTTAGGTGTCAGAAAAGCAGAAGTAGAAACATAACAAAATATTAATTGCAGCTATATTGTGATAGTAACCTTTAAGTGCCTAATACATCCATTTTGGACAAAAATAAAGGCTAACAATGCTGTGAGGACAAGCAGAAGTCCTTCCATGGATGTTTTCCTTTCCAATCCATGTTTAACAATTCCACCACAGCCCTGTTTTACTGCATCTGCAGCTGGGGGTGGCATCTCCCCCCTAAGCTCTGAGCAGGCCTGGAGTCACCCCCTGGACTCCTGCACATCTCAGCTGTCAATCTCCACCCCTGAAAGACAGGGCTGCAATATTCTCCTCTCCAGTCCTTCTGCACGTCCCAGATAACCACACTGAAGTGACAGCTGTGTGTGAAAAACTGTTTTGAAGCTGACAGGATGCCTGTTTGATCAGAAGGCTGCAATTTTGCCTTTTCCAAGCTCCTGGTCCTTACATCAAAGACCTACTGCCAGTAGTCCAGGGAGAATTTCCCTCAATTTCCCAACAACAGTGGCATAGACAAGGAACCCCAAGGATGTGCCTCATAAGAAGAGCATGCAGATAAAAAAAATAACTCAAGATTCAGCTAAAGTAGCAGTTGGGGCTTAAATATCTATACAGACACTGTATTTCCAGTTTAGGCAATGACTCCAGTACACCAATGCATGGCTGTCTGGAAAAGTTACCACTGATAAAGTCAACAAATTCCTAGGTACTCACAGGATTCCAAGCTTAGCTTAGCTGGGATAGTAAAACAAAATGTTTACAAAGCCAGAGAGAAAAGATTCTATATTTGGATTTGTTTCAGGAACTACTGGCCTGTACCTTCCCACTGTCTGGATCCTAGGAGAAACCTTGCCCTTCATTCCTGCATTGTTTTAAATCTGATTAAAGTTGTGTATGAGCTGTGGCTCACACTCCCTGTTTTACACATCAGTCTAAGACCTTTATTCATTCTCTGCATCAAAATGGGATGCAGAAAATATGTATTTTGAAAGCAGTCATTCAAATGAAATGTCAACAGAACGGTTCTGTTAACAACTCCAGGGGTCACAGGTGAAAATGAAACATTATGGTCACTTAAAGTAATGAAAATTGGAGCAAATGACCTTCCTAGGTATTCTGTCCTATGAAATTTAGGTTTGTTGAGGAAAAAAAAAACTAGAGAGTAATGGGCTGAAATGAAGAATTCTAGGAGTAAATCAAGATCTAGATAAAGCACCATTTTCTTCAAGGGATGGAATTCTAATTGAGATGCTGAGTGTAATTGTTCAGCACAGCAACGGTTCAGTGCCCAAGAGATGCAGTGAAGGGAAAAAGATCAAAGATCAGCCTTTAGTGGAGCTAAGAAAATTGAGTCCCAGCCTCACAGACAAGGTGAAGCTGATGCAAAGGAAGCCCACCCTGGAAGGTACATTTTAAAAACCTTTTCATTCCTCCACAGGGATCTGTGTGCAGAGTAAGTGCAGTAATTCAGGATGATTGCACAACCTCTCTTTGCCCTATTTCTATGTATGAACAAGAATTCTCATCTCCTGACCACTCTGCTCTGGTGGAAAGCACATTCAATCCTCCAAGACAAAGAAATAAGGCAGAACCTCTTAATATTTCATTTTCACATTTACCTGCCTGGAATTCCTCACTGAAGACTGTGACACCTATTCATTTCACTGCTGGCAACTGGAACTTCTTCCAAAGTATCATCAGAGTGTTTTATTTACTTTGCTAACACTCCTAAGTAAGTTTTCATTTCCCTTGGAACATTTCCAGTGAAAATGGGATTAAGAAGTAAAGCAACATCGTGTCCACTCAAGGTGTAGGAGCTGCTACTACTGGCAGCTCTGAATGAAAGAACTTTACAAGTCTTGGCTTTTCTTAGGAGAACTTGGATGTTAGGATATATAAATGCTGGTGTCCCAGAAAGAGATCTTTACAAGTTCTTATATGAATCAGCAAGGAAACTTGGAATTATCCACTAATAAGAGGGAATGATTCATACAAAGCCCTGGGCAGCTATTGGGTGGCACTGGCATCTCAGAATACAAGTGTGCCCACACGTCTGAGAGATCCATGGACTTCTGTCAGCACACCTGAAGTCCTTTCCCTCATGAAGCAACACATCTTAAGTAAGGGAGAGGAAAAAGAGGGGAGGAAAAAGTGGCAGCAAGAGACTGAACTACTTGAGAGCCATTTTGGGTGGGTAATTACTCTGATTTAGTTACATACAATGTATTATTTCCAGAAGAGAAGCTGATTTACTAGAAAAACCTCTCCTGATTGACTCCTATTGTGCTTTACATCCTTACACAAAACATTAACAGGACAGAATCATGAGGAACAGTCGAGTGTACCCTTGAACAGGCAGTGTCACACAAACATCTGATACAGATGTCACAAACCTACTTGAGCTTCAAGGTGTGCCCAAGCTCCCAGGCAGGAAAATGCTTCATCACTCTCCCTTCCCTCTGTTTAAAGCTATATAATCAAACTACTCAAATTAGTCAGAATACAGTAAACTTCTTTTATGAAGCTTTCTATCAGAGCATGGTTAAAGGCTGAGCACAGTGACCTGAATTTGACTTCAGTGACTTGTCTGTGTGAAAGACCAAGAGTGGACACGTCACCAAGTTTTCAAATCATGTGGTTTGAGAGCCTCCTCTATAACCCCAGCATAAACACAAAGCTGAAATTTTCTAACACCTTGGATTTCAGTATCTGAGCTCTGTGGGAACATCCAAGTCACAGCACACAGCAGTTTCAAAGTGTTTAGTTTCTAAATAACACACAATAAAGCAGGTATGATGTCAGGTCACATGCCAAGTGGATGTTTACTTGAACTGACATGGGTGGGTTTTAAATTCTCTTGACTAACCTTGAGACAAGGAAATGAAGTCTTGATGCATATCTAGTACTTGGTGGCAAACACTGTAGTCAGCTCTACCCAAACTTAAAATCCTTTTGCCTTTTCAGAGCTGCACCTTTCAAAAAATCAATGATTTCTATTTCAGCAACTGCATAATTTGTAAATAATGTCAAGGACAGAAGAAATGTTTGAGGAAGTGTTTTTTAATAGCTTGGTTGGTTTTGTTTGCATTTTTTTATTTGTTTTACCTGAGAAAACATTTCATTTGGTTATTAATAGTATTTTTTCACATCTTTCTTTGAAAGAGTCAAACAGAACTAGGCAAATAGCAGAGGTAGGGGGTGAAGGGCTAACAGAATCACACAGAGGCCATGAAACTCCAGCCCAGTTTCACAGTACTGTGTCACTCACACAATTCCAGTCAATAACCAGCAGTTTCATTCACTACACTGGCAATTATAGCAATTATAACGAGGTAACAAACCCAGCACAAGTACCCAAAATGTGTGAGAAATAAATAAAAGGATTCAGAAGATTCACATTAAAAAAAAAAAAAAAAACCAAAAAAACAAGTTCAGATCAAGATGAAGGAAATTACTAAATTAGTAAATGACAGCTGCAAGGCACTGGCAAAGAAACCCCAAATCCCAGAATTCTGAAGACATGGAGGCAATAAGGCACTTCACTTTGCCTACAGCTTATACAAAAAAACAGAACACGAGCTCAGTGTCACAAAAAACTGTTCCCACCACCAGACAAACCACGACAAGACCATTTTGTTCCAACTTAATAAAAGCTCTCCTCAATCAACACCTGCTTTGCCAGGTAACCCATCCTCCACTAAAGGCTCCTGTCAGTTCCATCACTGACTATTCCCACAGGGGCTCTGGCAACCTGGAATTACACACAGAGCTACAGGAGGCTGTAATTTTGTGAGACAAAAAACATTTCCTGGTGCTTCACTGCAGGGAAGGACAATTCTTCCAACACTGAATATTTGAACACAAACCTTTACACTTCCAGAAACGTTTATATCCCATTACAAAAAGGGTGATTCTGACTTCTTTGACATTACATAAACTTTTGCCACTTTCATAAATTATGGTGTGTGACACTATGATTAGTGTGTGTAATCCTATGTAATTAAGTTTCTCAGCACTTGTATTTTCAAGCAACAAGTGAAAGAGCTCTCATGACAGAAATGGAGATTGTCAGAAGAACCAAGGTGGATTAAAAAGCTGTTAGAACAAAAATGTAAGGTGAAAAAGCAAGCTGGAAAGAACCTGCTAACAGAATTACCTGAGCTCACCTAATTAGTAAGTTTGACAAGTCAGCAGGCACATGAGGGGGAATATGCAAGTCTGGAAAGCCTCATGCAGACAAAGGATTCAGACATCCCACAGAAATCCAAATGGCACTGATGTGGTGAACACTCTGGAACTGTATTCCAACCCTGCCAGCCCTAAGTCACTCACACAAAAGTCTCTGAACTGGGCATTAGTCAGATGATGAGACTAAAGAGAAAACACTGACCTCCCTGTAATTACACAGCTCTGATATCCCTGAAAAATACCAGGTTATCCTACCAGGAAAAGGGCAGCTGCTCCACACAGAACCTGGGAATTGGGATCACTGCTGCAAGCCCTGTCACCAGCTCAGGAAAGGAAACCCAAATCCCAACAAGGGCACAATCAGGAAAAATAGGATGGTTGTGACCTCTGCAGTCACTGACTCAAACAGCTCAGCAAGGCAGTTACGGAGTTATGTAATTATTCCTTATAGATACAGGAGGATAGGAAAAGGCTTTTAACAAAAATCAGGGAAAAAAGAACTGGCAACTGACTGCCTGTGGGTCCAAGCATTATCTTCAGGCACAGAAGCTCTCTGTGTCCAACAACACAATCATGAGCACTGCCCTGCTGGCCTAGAAAGTTGTGATGCTGCACCTGACTGATTCAGACATTTCTGTTCCCATGTTCTCAGCACAGACATCTCCTGACAAATAATGACAGTGCAGACAAACTGGAAAGTGAATTATGCCTGTAAAAATCCACTGAGTCTTACAGACACTGAAACAACACACAAGAGAAAGGTAATCCATCAGAGATTCATTTCTAAATTGACACATATTTTATATTTCTGTTTTATCTCCCCTGAAACTGGAAAAGCACTTAACTGCAAACCAGCTAGGAGTAATATAAATGAACTTCACATAATATGGCATGACTGAAATCCTGAAGTGCAATATTTAGCAGATGTCACCTAACGTTAGTTGCCATGGAGAGCATGAATTAGGCCACCCAAGCACTAAATAAAGAAACAGCCATGAACACCCTACGCTATGGAACTGGCTCCACTCTATAAATAAAATTCTGGATCACTTTTTGTACAGTTCTGAGAGCAACCCACGAAGGATGCCAGCACAACTCATCCCCCCAGCAAGGAGGTGGCTTCATCTGCCCAGTGTGACCTGCAAACATGCAGCTCCCTGTTCTGCTGAGCTGGTCCATGAACTCAGTAACACCTGAGAGGAAGGCAGGAGTTGAGTTTCCCCTGCAAAAGTCAGGAGTTGCAGCTCAGTGAGAAGGTGAACCATTAATCCACAGTAGGGACAGCAAACACCACTGAGGAAGAGAATATTCTAGTATTGTGTCAGCTGATCATTTGTTTCAATCAGGAGTAACACTGACCTCAAACTACAAAAACTGAGTTAATGCAAAGAGGAAAAAATTCTAACTTTGGTCTCTCTTGGATGCCTTGACAAAATCCACAAAGACCAACTAATACAAGAGTTTAGATGGGTGGAAAACAGGAAATAAATTTTATTTACATGTATTTATTTTCTTAATAAAAGAACCATAGGTATACATTTGAAATAGTATCTTCCATTTTATTTAGAAGCACAAGAAGAGGCTTCCAGTTACCCATCAATATGCAGACTAACTAATAACAAAGTTAATTAATAGTAGGACATACTGATAGAACCTTTTTGTTTTTCCTGGAGTGGGGTTAGTGGACGTTTCCCACATGGTGGTTTGGGTTTTTTGGTGGTTGGTTGGGGGTTTATGCTGCAGGAAGTTACTGAGAAAACAGTTAAAAATGCAGGTGTTTGAGAGGTGTGTTTACAGCTTTTTAAGCCCTGCTAAAAATCAACATTTTGAGTGCTTAAGGCAAACTTGGTTGTGGTAACTCTTGGATTACCAACCTTGACCACATTTTTCCATCACAGGTAGTATTTAATGAAGATGTATAAGGGCACATTCTGTTGTTAATAATTAGTCAGCAACATGGCAGCAATCAACCAGAAGCACAAATATTGTAGATAACTTTTTTTCCAGAAAACTCAACTCAATTGAGAATTTCTCTCTGAATTTCTCAACATCAAAATATTTACAAGTGCTGCACTGAAAATCTCAGAAATGTGGAGACTGACTTATTCAGTTTGCAAGGGAACTTTGCAGAAAAAAAAAAAAAAACAACAAAAGTCAGTTTGCAAGGGAACTTTGCAAAAAAAAAAAAAAAACCCAAAACCCACTCACAAACCACTAAGTCAGTAAAACTTTTTGTTTTTAATTTACAAATAGCTGATCTTCATCAAGGATACAACCAATAGCTGATGAGCACCATAAATGGCAAAAAAACCAAGAGCTGCTGTCCCAGGTAATTTGAATCATTGCTTTTGTGAATAAAGCTTTACCAGAGTTATGCTGTGGACAAACACCCAAAAATCAAACACACCGTGCTGCATTCCTCCAAGGCAGCACCAGGAATTGGGGAATAAAGGTGGATAGTCCCAACTAATAGGATCAGTGCCCAGTTAACAAGATTACAGCTCAAAATGCTTTGTCACTGAAAAAGAGAGGAAAAAAAGCAAAGGGCAGCTGATGAGGGAGAACAATGAGAATAAGCCCAGCAGAATGCTGGGGCCTGGCCATGGTGTCCTAAGGGCACAGCAGACTGTCACAAAGTTAAGCTTGGTTCAAGAGTCTTTTGGGAAAAATTAAACTAATAATTAAGCAAAATTTGAACATCAAGAATAAAACATATCTTTTTTGAGTATTAATGAAGGTTTTGTGAAATTTAAGGGTTAATTTCAGAAACTTTGCTGCTCTTTGGGAAACAATAAGCAGCAAATTTAAAGAGCTAAAGTGGTTTAGAACATTCAGAGAATAAAATTTCCAATTCATTCACGCCAATCTCATTTTTTTTTCTATTTTCTGTACAAACATGTTCTATTACAGTGGAATTAAGCACCAAGGCCCCTTGTTAAACTTGACAGGTAGAAGGCTCACTGTTGACCCCACAGAAATAATAAACTTTTAACCCAAGAACTGAGAATTTTGCTCATTAGTTTCTTACAATGAGCCAGAAAGTCCCTCAAATCAACCTTAAAGGCTGCAAAAAGTATTGTTTGGTTCTAGGTAACTTCAGTGACACTCTAGACACATGTTCCTGCAATTCTAAGGTGCAATCACATCTAAAGGAGTCCCAATGAATGAGCAACCCAGACCTCATTTATTATCTCAGCTCTGTGAGTCACAGAACCACAGCAGAGACCACTTGAGTGAGGTAGAGTCACATCATGCAACTGCCAGGAAGTTGATCTTGGCCAGTGCATCACTTAAATAGGTGAAAAACAGAGGAAAAGTCCATCACTCCCAAATGAGGAACACAAATTCTCGTGTTGATGTGTCCAAGATGTGGACTGAGTTTTATAAAGCATGGCAATGGGGAAATTTTGGCATGATTCCTTCCTTTCCTATCAAATTCTTGTGCTGCTGCTGTTTAAAGGTGTCACATTACAGAAATTTTACCAAATGTATTGACTTTCCTTCAACTTGTGAATACACTGAGCCAGGAACAGCTTATTCCCATGTGACAGCATATTATTATAACACAATGGTGGCAATGGATTATCAGTGACACATGCAAAGTGACCTAAGTATTGACTTGGATTCAGAGCACCACGGATTCTACTTCTGCTAAACACAGAACATTTTAATATTTGTCACAAGAACCGTGCTGGTCCCCTATTCAGCTTCCTCTTAAAAGAAAATAAACCTAAGAATGCTGGTTTAGATTTTCTCAAGCATCACCAAACCAATGCCAGCAGCCCAGAGAAACCTCTCAGGGAGCATCTGGCACATAAAAATAGATTTACAATTAATGTTGCTTCTGAAAAGAAAAAGAGTATTTCCAAAAAGACACTTTTCTAGAAAAATACTAAAAAGATGAACGTTGTGAGAACCTGAAAGGAGTGACTGACAGCCTTTAGCACAATGAGTCTATGAATCAGTTTGGTGAGCATTGCCTCATTTATCCATTCTCAATTTTTTTGGACCTTGTATTATTTTTAGGGGGTACAAGAATACGAAATACAGAGGACAGCTGTAGTTGAAGCTAGAGGCAAGTTTCTCAGCATACAAGGTATCAGTATTTCCCAGGGCATTTTAACCAAATACAAGAAATGAAACAGTATCTCAGTGGAAAAGCCAAAAATTTGCAACTTGGCCTCATTATAGCACCACTCACCCATTTACTTTTCAAAAAAGTAGTTCAAGAATGCCTGCTTTTCCAGTTCTGTGATGAAACACCTGATATCTGCTTGCTCTGGCTGTTTTCCCAGTTATCCCTGTTTTAGCATGCAACTACACCGTGAAAGCTTTCCAAAATGCAATTCCTGTTCTTTCAGTTGTGAAATAAAGGCAGCCACATTTGAGAAAAGAAAGAAACTGTATTCTCAAAGAAAGACTGCATCTGTTTTCACACCAGCAACTCTGTTGAAGCTGCAAGTATTTAATTCAGGTATGTTGATTGTGTCCCTGCAAAAGGCTGGAGTGAATGAGGACAGATGGCCAGGACAACACTGTCTCCTCCAGCTCACATTCAGGATCAGAGCCAGTTGTGTTTGGGGGGAAGGAGGAGGGAGCTATTAACCTCAGAAATGCAGATTTGTACTAGGCTTTGTCCAAATTAATACAGAATCTGGGCTATGTCATCGTGAGAACTTTAAAACAGACCCTAAATGTCACTATTCATCGTGTACAAAGTCAGGAAGGGTTAAATTAAATGGAATCCACGGTTTGACACAGAACTTAAACTAAAATAGATTGTGCAGCTCAAGGAACAAAAATCCTCTAGGCCATTGTGTCAAGGAAAAAAAAATTACTAACTTTAAAAACAATTATTAACAAAGTTTCAAAAAAAGGAACAACTTGTAAAAAGTCTCCCTGGAGAAAAGTGAACTTTCATGTAACTCTTTGACTCCCAGATTCCGGAGCTGGGCACTACCCCAGGGTAACACCTCGATAACCCCAGGAGGAATAACCCCTCCAGGGGTCCTGCACCAGCGATTTTCTGCCAGATCAGGAAATTCTGAAACCCTGCCGAAAGTTTCGGTTGGAATACGAAGCGAGGAGCCGCATAATGAGGAACTGGGAGGGATTAATCCCCACGGAAAGGCTGGTGACGCATCTGTTGCGGGCAGCAGAAAGGAGCCGCTGCCATTTCATTCCTGCTCCAGGTTCTCCGCAGTCTCAAGGCTGGCGGCTCATAACTATGAAAGGAAAAAGGCACAAGCCCGAGCACGTCCCTTGTCCCACCAGGAGAAGGGGGAGGGTTAATCACGTCCAGCCGCCATTTTCTGAGCGGAGCAGGAAGACATGTTGAAAAAAAAAAAAAAAAAAAAGAGAGAGAGAGAGAGGCAACAAAAGAAAGCAGCCATTTCCAGGGCCGGCTCCCAACTCTCTGCCTCTCGGAGAAACAGCCTCCTCACACTTTGTTCTAATGGCCACGAGGATTTCTCACTGGGTGTCTCGCTCTCCATACAGCCAGCAGGCCTGCCAGAGGAACCCAGCGAGTTGGAGAGCTTGGAATGGAGCATTTCCCCCTTTAACACCCCCAATCCTGCACGGATAAATTTCTTTCCATGGCAGTGCCCTGCCTCACACTACAAAGTCTAAAACAACTGCCAATATACAGTAATAAGCATGACAAAAAAAGTCATGCCAGCCACACAGAAAGGCCACTGGCACACACGGCTGAGTCCTACCGTATATGTGGGATGCCAACTCCTCCCTGCAGGATCTTGTACAGTTTGCTTTCATAGAGCAGCTGGGGGTGCCGAGCCTTCTGAGACTCCAACTTCACAGCAACTTCCTGCAGTGAGAGGGAACAAGGAGTCAGGGCAGAGCGTCCACCGAGCTTTAAGGGGCACAGCACTTCCACATCCCCCACACACCCCCGATGCCAACGCTTTCGGGTATATATTTATTTATTTCCCAGCTCGACGTGCTGCATTTTGTGGCGTCTTCCGATAAAATCCACATCGCGGTGATTTGTACATCAATATCCATCCCGGGTCATGCATTTGAGCTAGAGATGTGGAGTCTTCAGAACCACTTAAGTGAGGAAGAACATACGTGGGTGTTTCTTCTTTACAGCTCAGAGCCGTGAGGGGGAGGAAGAAAAGAAAAAAAAAAAAACCCAAAGGAAAAGCTGGAAAAACAGGGGGATCTTCTTTGTTTCTATTAGTGTTGATGAAACGAGATACAAAGTGTTCCCCAGCCGAGGCAGAGGAGGAGATGAATGGCGGGCGAGGGACGACGACTTTGGCCACTCACAAAACACAAATACGTGTAAATGTCTTTTCCCACAATGGTTTTCGCCTCTTTTCTCCTCTCCCAAGTGCTGGGTGGGGGAACCCGCGATCGCAGGGCTCTGCTGTGGAAGGGGCACCGAGGAAGAACCTCGCTGGGGAGGGGGGGATGAAAACCCTCGGGGAAAAGAGGGAGAATGAAGCCCCTCGTAGACGGGAAAGAGGAAGAAAGGAAGACCCTCGGGGGAAGGAAAAGCCCACCCCGGGGACACGGAGAGCACAGCCGGGCGCAGGTGGGGCTCGGAGCGGCGGTGGCTGGTGCCCGGCTGCCCCCGGGGAGCTGAGGGGGGAGTGCGAGCGGCCCTTACCTCCCCGTTGGTGATGTTGATCGCCAAATAGATGTCCCCGAAGGAGCCCGAGCCGATCTTCCGCACCAGCTTGTATTTGCCTCCGACAATGAACTCGGCCTTGGAGCCGCTGCTGCTCGCCATGGCGAGGGGCGGCTCTCGGGCCCTCCCGGCCGGCTCGGCGGGATAACGAGGGCTCTACGGCAGCCCCCGAGGAGGGGAAAGGGGCTGGAGGGGGGAGAGCGGCGCAACCAAGGACGGTCCCCGCGCTCAGCTCCAGCCGGGGCCCTCGGGCGGGCGCCCCCCCCTGCGCGGCTCTGCGCCGCTCCCCGGCTCTCGGCGCGCTCCAGAAACAGGAGAAGCGGCCCCCGAGATGCTTGTGAGAGCAAGGGAGGGGAAAGGGGGGGGACTCGCGGGGTCGCGGCGGCCGCCGGCCGCTCACTCGGCCGCCGCCGCCATCTTGTGCCTGAGCCGCCGCCGCCGACACAAAATGCCCCCGGCGCGCGGCCGCCGCTTCTTCACCGCGCGGGGCGCGCTGGGAGCGGGGCGGGGCGCTGCCGCGATAGCCACGCCCCCTCGCCACACTGCGCCAATCACTGTCTTCAACCGGCGCCCCGCCCTCCAGCTGGGGGCGGTGATTGGGTGCTCTGCGAGAGTACGCATGCGTACAGAGCCACTCCGGCAGTCCGGGCGGAAGAGGGCGGGGAAAGCGGACGTGCCCTCACTCGCTCTTAAAGGGGCAGGGGCCCGCAGCGGGCGAGGGGTGGTTGGGGGTTTCTTTGCGGTGTTCGCGATCCCACACAGCCCCGGGCCCTGAGGCACCGAGGGTCTGCAACAGGAATAGGGGCTGGAGCTGGGTCAGCCAGCACTGAGATGCCACCCCACGTGTGGTGCTGTTGCCAGGCTCTTCTCAAAGCCCAGGCCCCAGCCTGTGTGTACGATAACGGGCTGGTTCATGGATAAATAAATACACAACAACTTCGTTCCATGGAGGTGTTTAAGGAAAGGCTGGATGGGGCACTCAGTGCTTTGGTCTGGGTTGCAAGGTGGGGATTGGTCACAGGTGGGACTCGGTGATCAGGGAGATCTTTTTGAACCCGAACCATTCTGGCATGTTGAGATTCTTTCCATGACTGTGGCAAAGCCCTGGCACTGCTGCCCAGGGCTGCTGTGGAGCCTCTCACTCTGGAGACATCCCAAACCCACCTGGATGCATCCCCGTGCCCCCTGTTCCTGGACCAGCTCCAAATAAATCTGTGATTCTCTGAAATCCACAACCTCCTTTTCCCAGTATCCGTGGGGGAATCCTGGGGCCGAGCTGTTCCTGTGCATGCACACCGTGCTCCATCACCCTTCCCTGCCCCTCGGCCCCTCACACCGTGCTCCATCATCCTTCCCTGCTCCATAACTCTCCCTCAGCCCCTCACACCGTGCTCCATCTCCCTTTCCTGCAGCCTCAGCCCCTCACACCGTGCTCCATCACCCTTCCCTGCTCCTCAGCTCACCCTCTGCCCCTCACACCGTGCTCCATCATCTTTCCCTGCTCCTCAGCCCCTCACACCGTGCTCCATCACCCTTCCATGCCCCTCAGCCCCTCACACCATTCTCCATCACCCTTCCATGCCCCTCAGCCCCTCACACTGTGCTCCATCACCCTTCCCTGCTCCTCAGCCCCTCACACCATTCTCCATCATCCTTCCATGCCCCTCAGCCCCTCACACTGTGCTCCATCACCCTTCCCTGCTCCTCAGCTCGCCCCCAGCCCTCACCCTGGGCCTGTGCCGTGCACGGCAGTGCAGCTCCTGGCTGATCACTCCAGGTGAGGAGCCAGGAGCAGCCCGTGACACCCTGACAAGGACACTGCCAGCAGAACCCCCGTCACAGCCACATCCCTTGTCCCTGCAGTCTCCACCTTCACGTGGCCCCTACAGCCAGCTTTCTCCTGGCCAGGGTCACTGTGACCCAGCAGCTCGTGCTCCAGGGGCTGTTCCTTGCTGTCTGTCACAAGTGACATCTCCTGCGTTGCCCCCTCGCTCTCTCTCTGTGAGTTTTCCCTCTGCAGGAACACCAAACTGTGAATTCCCGGTGACTCATCATCACTCCCTGTCACAGCGGCGTCTTCTGCCGTGCAGGGCTACATTTGGGAAATGATTCAGTCTGCAGGAGAGAGAAAGCTCCTCCAGTAATGTAGCTCATGGAAGTAGAAGGAAAGCCTACTCAGGGTGTCTGCTTTGAAGGCAGGCAGGCAGAAACGGCTTCCCAGCTTGCCTGGTGCACCCAAAGCCATGGAAATAATAAAAATATGGATTTTAAGACCTGTCTATGCATGGATTTTTTTTTAATAGCTGATTGCTTTGGAGAAAAGTGAGATTGAGAGGTCCAGGTTAGGACATATCAGTAGGATATGAAGGTGGAGGTGTTCTCTCAAAGAACAGCATCCACACGATGGAAGAAGCTCTTGAACTCACCATGTTGCTTTCTAGCTTGGTAAAAACACTTTCTGCCTGCACAAGTGCAAAAGAGCCCTGGATTGTGTCCATCTGGCTGTGAGGCAGGAAGGGAAATCTGTGATTTTCCTGAGTTTCTTCCTGTGGTGGACTCAGTGAGCTCCAGATGACTCCACAGTGAGAGACCGGGAGGATTGGAGAGGGAGGATTGGCACTCAGCAGTGCCCTGCATGGCAAATATCATCTCCAAGTTCCCCTTGTGTTTCAGGGAGCTTAAATCCAAGGTTTTACTACAGTTCTCTCTGCGTCTCTGATGAAAAAAATTGAAATGCAAATGACTCAAAATCAGCCAGATGCACCAGAAGGAAAACGATGCTCCGAGAACGAGCTGGCCTCCAACTCATTCCCACCTCGGCTCTGTCAGGGAGCATTTGTGCAGGCAAGAATATCCACACTCTTGTCACTCACAGGGATTGTGGATCTCGTGTGGGGGATCTGGGATGCATCACACACTCCTTCAGGGGGCTGGAGCTTCAAGGGCAAATGAGGTATCTTTGAACATCACAGCCATTCCTGAAAGCAGAGCCCCGTGTCCTCAGGTGCCCCCTGTGATTTGCAGACAGCTCGGGGCTGATGTGCCTCTGTCGCCCTTTGGGGTTGTGTTTAATGGTTGCTCTGAGTGGGATCTGGGCAGTTGGGAGGCGTTTGGCTTGAGTCACGTATCCCTGGAGGAGCTGGAAAAACAGGTCTGGAGCTCCTGGGCCAGGAGAGAACCCCATGCCTGGGTATGCAGGAGAGCAGGATCTGCTGGGCTAGGCAATGCTGCCACCTCCTGCCTGCCGGGGACAGCTCTGTGTCCTGGGGACAGCTCTGTGTCTGGTGAGAACTCCTTGTCCAGGGGACAGCTCCTTGTCCAGGGAATATCTCCATGTCCAGAGATTGGATTTAAAATTCCAATTAAATGGCACTGAAAATGTCAATTAGAAGGAGAATTTCAGGCAGAGCTGACCCCAGGTCTCGCTGCTGCTCATACACAGGGTGGTCTCTCTTCTTCATCTTCTTTCCCTCCTACTCATCCTCTCAGTGCCCAGCTCTGGCAGGTCAGCAGAGCCCCCACGGTCAGCTCAGCTCTCCAAACCTACAGAAAATTTTCCAAATGGTTTCTTCCAGTGCTTTCTCTGGGTTAATGTTCTGCCAGGCTGGTGACCCTGATGGAGCTCCAGGGGGATAGTTCAAGGGTTGTCCCAGGTTGGCAGTGACATGGCAGAACAACAGACAGGAGACGTCAGCTGGAAAACTGAAGGAACATCTCCCACTGCCTGGAAAGGAGCTCTGCAGAAACCAGGAGAGCAGGAGAATCCATGAATTCCCAACCTCCTGTCCATTTTTTTCCCCACATCTTTCAGGGCCACTGAGACAATGAAAACATCTTTGTATCTGTATCACTTGGGAGAGTGAAAGGAATAAATCCTCTCTCTTCGCTTTCCAAAAGGCAGGCCAGAAGTCCTGCTGCATAACCAAGCCTCCAGGGTGAGCAGCCCTCATCTTCAGCCCGAGCTCTGATCTGCTCTCTGAAGTGTTTATTGTCTCACAGAGATGGAGAACCCAAGGCAATTTTACCCCATTTTCCCTGTAAGTCAGCAAAACCCAGGTGGGAACAAAACCAAGACACCACCAATGGGTGTCACCAAGTCCTGGGCTGCCAAAATCACCTCAGATTTGATCACCAGATCAGAATCCCTTTGCTCTTTGCCAGGAGAGCACGTGAGCTTCTGGCACGACTGAGGGCTGTGTGTCAGTCAGATCTGGTCCCAGGTGTGCAGTCCCAGCAGGTCCTGCTCTGGACACCCTCTTTGCCCTGCACCTGCCCACACCTCACACCAGCAGCGTGTCCCTCACACAGGGACCTCTGCCCTCCCTCCTGAGCCCCTGCCTCCAGCTTGGAGCTGACCTCAGCTCATCCTCCACCCAGCTATTTTTAGCAGAGCTTATGGTGTTTGGGAAAAGGGCTGGAGAGGAGCAGCTTGTGCCAGCAGGAACCAAAGCAGCCTTGCTCTGGGCCCCGGTGTGAGGCAGCTCACCTTCGGACGCTCCTGCCCAAGGACAGCTGGCTTTGCCAACCCCTCCTGGCCCTCAGGTGGCTCTTGCAGAGCAGGGTGACGTGGGGCTCCCCAGGACATTGCAGCCTGGCAGGAGAGATCCTGTCCCTCCACATTCCACGGGCAGTGTCCTGCCTGACACCCACCCACGCCAAGGGCACCCAGAGAGGTGCTGCTGGCCACCCCAGCCAGAGCCACTTGTCCCTGCCCTCCTGTGGCTCCCTCCCCTGCACTGGCACAGGGCTGTGGGGAGCCAGCCCAGGGAGCTGCTCCAGGTTGAAAATAACTCTGTTTTTCCGGAACAGTCTGACACTGGCAGCCTTTGCCAGGCTGGATCTCAGTGCAAAGCTTCAATGCCAGTGCTGGCACGAGGCAAGAGGCACCATTATTTTTGGCAAGGGCGCCTGCTTTAAGTGTTTGCATGCAACTCTCAGAAAGTTGTCAGCCCCTGTAGTTACAGCCAGCACAGGAGATGCCTTTTTGCCTCAGCAGGGATGTGAGCAGCCATCAAATGATGGGATTTCATCTCCAGCGCTGCTGCAGGAGAGGACAGCAGGGACAAGGCTGGGACAAGGCTCCCCCACTAATGCCAAACCTTTATATTGACCTCATCGTGTCTCCAGGCAGATCCCAGCACCCACAGCCATCGTGCCTTGCTCAGCCTCCTGCAGGGAAAGGACAGAGCAGGCCCTGGAGATGGGACATAGATTTGGGACAGAGCCCAGAGCAGGCAGGGACAGTGGCACAAATCTGATTCTTGCAGTGCTTGGGTTGAACCAAAGGTGTTTGTGTCCAGGGAGAAGTGTCCAGGAATCAACAGTGTCCCTTCCAAGCTGTAAGAAGTTAGAGGGGAATTCTGCAGCCTGGGATATTTTCAGCTGTTTGGAGAGAGGAATTTTTTTTTTTTTTTTTTTTAAGTACTAGAGGAAAAGGGGGATTTTCAAGTAATTTGGATGATTCACAGGAATGTTGTTACTGCACAGCTGAAGCTCCAGCAATGAACTTGTTCCCTGGAAGACTTCCTGCAAAGTGTGTGGAGCTGAGGCCCAAACTTTCCAGTGATGTCAGGGTTGAAATTGCTTTGAGTGCTTGAGAGGATGCACTGGGAGGTGGGGAAAGAGAGTCTGAAGGAGTCATGGGCCCAAAAAGATGTAAATGGCAGCACAGCTGATTCACTGCATGTCAAGTGCTGTGGAGAAGTCTTCAGCAGCAGCTTCTCTGGTGCTTTTGAATTAATTACCCTGCTGGTGTGCAGAGTTCTGGTATTTGGCAGCCAAGGCACATTTCCTCAGTGGCTGCTTAAATCAGGTTCAAATCACTGAGGTGAGTCTGCTCTAACACAAAATAATTCAGCTGCTGGATGACAGCTGATACACCTGGGAGTAAATCATCCTCCTAAGTGCAATTTCTTGAACCGTTTTAGGGAACATGGGTTTATACAAGTCGTGTGCTGTGGTTTAGGATGCCAGGAAGGATAAGAGGAACAAAAGCAGCTGGTGCAGCCTGAGCTGGTCCCATGCAGGCTCTGGCTGTGCTTGCTGGACATTGCTGCTCCCCAGTGGCAGGAGCCAGCTGAGCACAGTCTGTCCCAGTGGCCCCATCACCCTTTTTTTGGGGTGCTCTGGATCTCTTTACACATTGGGCAAGAAATTACATGGAGCAGGAGCTGAGGCTGAGTTTCCCTGTCAGGACATCACAGTCCCTTCTGGTTGTTTTTGGTTTTTTTTAAGCAAGCTCCTTCCTGCCTGAACATCTTCTCTACTCAATGGGTGAGCTTTTCAGGTCATTCAAAAGCTGATGCTTGCTGAGATTAAAAAAAGCCCAACAATGAGCTGAGAGATGCTGTTTGATTATGCCTGAATTTTTTTTCTCTCCCCTCCTCCAAAGATCATCACGAGCTCCGGTTCATTTGCGTTTGGGAAGAGCACAGGGTGGAAAGTGCCAGATAAGGGGAAAGACTCATCACATGTTATTGTCAGCAGAGCACTGGAAATATCACTAATGAATCCATCAGCCCCTTGATGCACAAGGCCCTGCCCTACAACCCCTGGAGCAGCAGCCAGGACAGGTGGCTCCTTCAGGGCCTGAGGAGCAGAACAAGCAGATGAAGAGGGAACGGGCTGTCCTGCCTGGATACACTTGGGAACGAGCTCTGCCAAGGGCTCCTTCACTGCTGGGCCCCCAGTGAATTTTGGCTCTAATGAGCAGCAGCTCGGCACAGAGCAGGGTTTGCAGTCTTGCCCGTGTTGGACACTCCAGCCTGTATTTAGGCACACCAGGAGTGGCTCTGTGGGGTCTCATGGGCACCAGTTGGGGACATCCAATTTCAGCCCTAGAGCTGGGTGGCTCTGTGGGCACAGCTGGGCAGGGGCTCTGTGACACAGGGCAGCTTGTGGGCTGACCTGCTGCTCAGGGGGCAGCCCTGGGAAGCAGCTTGGTGCCTTGAAGAGCAGGGTGCTCCACAAACACCCAAAATGCAAACCTGGGAGCAGCAGGGGCCAAGGATGAACCTCCCTTCTGCTCTGCACCGACTGCAGCTCAGCACACACGGCACAGGCTCCCTCTGCATCATCCTCTGCTGAGGGGGAGCACATCCTGGCAGGGACTGGTCCCTGCTGCAGAGCTGGAGGGACCAGATTTGGCTGCAGAGTGGCTTCATGATGGGAGCACAGCTCTCCTGGTCACTGGCCTGTGCCTGGTCTCCTTGGCACTGAGACTGGCTGAAAATACAGACAGAATTATTTGTCACTGCCTGAGCTCTCATTGCCACACTCCTTCCTGAGCAGCTCCTGTGGGTCTGTGAGGTGGTGGCTGATGCCTGGCACAGAAATGTCACCCAGCCAGGACACCTCACCCCATTATAGTGCTGCTGGCCCAGTCCAAACCCCACCAGTACCTGCGGAGCAGACCAAAATCTCATGTGACTCAGCCCCAGGACTCATCACCTCTCAGGATCCTGACTGAGGCAAGTCCCCATGCTGTCCCAAGGTCTCCTGTGACCCTGCCTCCAGAGGGACACAGAGTGTCCCCAGAATGTGTGGTGACTGAACAATGTTCCCCCACAGCAAGCCCATGTTCCTGGGCTGGTGGAGCTACACTCTTGGGACTGGGATCCCACCTGCCTTCTCTTGAGGAGACTTTTCACTTTGAAACTTCTCAAGAAAATTCTGACATGTGGCACTTGCCTCCCCTGTGCAGAGAGACAAAAAAAGCCTCAGTCCAGAAGGGAAGGAAGGAAGGAAGGAGTGCTCAGTGTTCACACAGGGTGAACAAGCCTCGGGGTGCAGCACGTGCCAGCATTCCTCGGGTGAGGAAGTGGTGTGCCATGTTCCCAGGAAGCTCCTGATCTCTGGCTCCATCTCAGGACAGCACGTCAGAGCCATGGGACAGCTCAGCCATACTCTGGCTCTAGCTGTGGCCCACAGCAGATGTTTGAAGTGTTCTTGCCCCAAGAATATCCCCTGAGCTCCCCCCAGACCTCCAGCCTTAAGGAAGAGGAGGTGGTTCTTTGTCTTTAATAACCCAAAGGATTTTTCTTCCATGAATTCATCCAGTTCCTGTTTAAATGCTTTGCATCTGTCACATCCTGTGGCGGGGAGCTCCATGGTTTAACTACGCATTGCACCAAGAACCACTTCCTTTTCCTTGTCCCAAACTTCCCTCCAGGTAGTTTCGTTTGGAGCCTGTACTCCTGCAGGGGCAGAGCTGGTGAGTAATCACCCTCCCTGCCCTCACACGCCTCCCAAGGCAGGGCACATCTGCATCACACCCCTTCTCCTGCCCACGGTGCCATTCCTCATGCAGAGGCTGCTGCAGAGCTTGGGGTATCCCTGCTTCCCTTCCCTGAGCCTCTTCCACACCCCTCTGGAGGCAAGGAAGCGGGAGAGCTGCAGGCAGCATCCTCAGCGTGGGCACATCCCCAGCTCACACAGTGCCAGTGCTTCCTTTCTCATCCTCTGCTTCTTCCCTGCTCATTTCCAACAGTCGATTTTCTGCTTTCTCTGCTCCAGGCGTTTTGAAATCATCATTTAGCACAAACCCCAAGTTTCCCTTCCTGAGAAGAGATGCACCACTCAGAGTCTATCACTGGGCTACCAGTGTTAGGACTGGTTTTTATATGTTTTCCCTGTCCTTTCCTGAGTTCCCTTGGCTGTCCCCTGCTCAGGGACATGGACCAGCAGTTCCAAAGAGCTCGGTGCTCATGTCAAACACAGTCACTTTGCTGGCCCTGCTCTTTCCCAGATAATTTGTGGACAAACTCAGTGGCTCCTCACAGGTAACATCCCCTAGCTGTGAAAACAAACCCTTTATTTCAGCCCTTCCTTTCCTGCTTGTAACAACTGCTCTGCCTGGCAGGTTTTTCCTCTGTCCTTCCCCTGTCCCTGAGGGGCTCTGCTGGGAGGCCTGGCTGGACATCTCACAATCCAGCTTTCCTTCCCCATCCCTGCAGGATGGTCCCTGATCCCCTTTGGCCCAGAGCAGGAGCCTGGCAGAGGGTGTCAGGGCTGGTGGCTCTCACCAGCATGGCCTGGGGAGGAGCTGGGGCGTGGGCTGGTGAGTCAGGGCAGCTGCAAGAGCTGGAATCTCATTAATAATGGAGACTCATTAATAATGGACACGTTCTTCTGACACTGCAGCCACCCTGTGGCTGGAGGGAGGAGGTGAAGCAATGGCTGCTGACACACAGGGGAGCTCTGCTTTCAGCAGAAGCAGTGGACAGGCAGAGTAACCTTGGACAGGCACTGCCACTTTGGCAGGAAGCTCCACAAGGCCAGAGCTGGGCTAACCCCACAGGTATGGGGGATTCTGAGCTGTACCTGGCACCCAGGCTGAGCTGGCAGACCTCAGTGCCAACACAACTGGGATTCCTGGCTGCCATTTTATATTCCATGGCATGAGCTGCTGGGGTTTTTCCACAACAGACTCCTCTTCAATAAAACATCCTCCCTGCTCTGATGTGACGTGGTGGGGAGAGGAGGATGTGTGGGAACACCATGAGCTGGCCCTGCAGCCTCTCTGCTGCTCCTGCTCCAGGCACCTCTGGAGCTTTCCTTCCACCTACCGCTTCTCATCCTTTCTGGCTTTGTTCAGCCCCATCTCCCTGCTTTCTCAGCCTTGGCACCTGGCAGCCCCACCAGTCCCAGCTCTCTGAAGCCTCTGGTGATCATTTCTCCCAAAATGAAGGGGGACCCAGGCATTAGGCTGCTCCCACGAAAAAGCTCTTGGTCATGAACTTCCCTGGGCTGTAGCACAAAGCTCAGGGCTGCCCAGCCCTGCCCTCCTTCCCAGCAGAGCCTGGAGCTGGTGACCTGCCAGGTCTTTGCTTTAGGTGTCCTCACCGTGCTGTGAGCCCAGCTGAGCCCCCTGGGCTGGGTTTCTGCCCTCAGAAGTGAAACAAGCACCCAGTGGCTCTCTCAAGGGGCACCTGTTACACTTGTCTGTGGCAGAGACACGAGCCCTGTCATGGCACAGCCATTCCTGGGTGCACCAGTGGGCAAAGGGATGGGGAGGTTGCCCAGGGACTGGCTCAGCAGTTTGAAGGGGCTCTTGCCTCCCTGCCACCCCCCTTTCTCTCTGAAGCAAGAGAAGTCAGCTCCTGCAGCTCCTCCTGCACGGGCAGCAGCTGCTGCTCTGGCTCCAGAACAACCACTCCTGCAGGAATTTGCCTGGAGGAGCTGGTGGGACTCCAGAGGTGTCTGATCCCAAAGCAGAAGGTGACTCTCGAGGGGATGTGCCTCCCCTTGGCTTCTCACTCCCTCGCCTTGCGCAGGAGAGCAGCAGCACCCGGGGTGGCTGCGGGCAGGGGGTGCCCGGGGTGCCCGGGTGTGTGGGGTGCCCACAGGGAGGAGGAGGAGGAGCTCACGTGGAGTTCCAGCTCCATGGGTGGGTGGTTGTGATGACGCAGCAGGAGCAGAAATCCTACAAAGTCAGGCAGGGAGGAGATCAGTATTGGATCAGTGGAAATGAGTAATCAGCAGAAACCACCAGAATTTTCTGAGCTCTTCTTACTTTTCTCACATCTTGTTACCTCCTTGCTGCAGGCAGAAGGTCCTCAGTGGGTGCCCTGTGGGATGTTTTGGGCAAGGAGTGTTGTCACTGGCACTGCCCCGTGGTGGGTTGTAGGTGGCCTTTTGTGGGGCTGGACTGGCCTGGGGACATCTGTCCTTCCTGCCAGAGCTGCAGGATGCTGCAGACACCTCCATCTCTGCCTGCATTCCAGCCCAGGTGCCCATGGACATCTGTCCTTCCTGCCAGAGCTGCAGGATGCTGCAGACACCTCCATCTCTGCCTGCATTCCAGCCCAGGTGCCCATGGACATCTGTCCTTCCTGCCAGAGCTGCAGGATGCTGCAGACACCTCCATCTCTGCCTGCATTCCAGCTCAGGGGCTCATGGACTGTGCACACCTCTGCATTCTCCATGCTGGTCCTGAGAGAGGAGGATCCTCTGTCAGGGCAGAAATATGAATATCTCAGTGCTCTCACACCAGCCTCTGGCTCCTTGAGCTGTTGTCAGCACCAGCTGGCTCCACTGGCTACAGGGATTTGTGACAAATGGGTGAAAGGCCCAGAGTCACCAGCCCTGGGAGAGAAATTGAGATCTTGGTGTAGGAAAGCAAGGCAGGGCAGCAGAGGAGAGAGGGAAGGACATCAGAGGCTGGTGGATGTGAAGCTTCAACCACAAAAACGTGGATCCAGGAGGATCCATGCTGCAGCCTCAGAGATGCCCAGAGGGGCTGATGCCTCCTGCATGAAGGACACCTCTAGGCCCATAAATAACCCTCTTGGAAATAAAGAGCTGACTCTTCATTTATTCTGCCTAGATCAAATCCTATCTGCTTATTTTTAGGCTGTGCTCTGCCTCGTGGTGCAGGCATGGGCTGGAGCCTGCAGCTCCATCCAGAGCCCTGGAGCTGACACCATTTCCTACCTGCCGAGTACCTGGATGGGATTATCCCAAGCAGGCAGGCACAGCCTCCTTCCCTCCTAAGCACATTAGCTGGGGAGGGAAGACCCCTGGAGCTGACACCATTTCCACCTGCCTGGGAGCCCTGGCCGAGTACCTGGATGGGATTATCCCGAGCAGGCAGGCACAGCCTCCTTCCCTCCTAAGCACATTAGCTGGGGAGGGAAGAAGGAAGAGGAAGCAATGACATCCCTGTGGTTTTTCAGGAGCTGCTCATGCTGGTGGCAAGCTCAGCAGAATGAAAACATTTAATTTCACAGGCTTTTTCCTCCTTTCCAGTGGCTGGAGCTGTGCAGCACACACAGACAGTGGGGCTGCAGGCAAAGTCCACTTCCAAACCCTGCCTCCCTGTGTGGGAGGAAGTTTTGTGATTAGGGTGCACCTGGGAACACATTCTTGAGCTGCTGTTTTTCTCCCCGTGTTTTCCTTTCTATCGTGTTTTCCTTTCCACCAGGTCCTTTCTAGACAGGAAAGAAATCCCAAGAACAGTAAGAATGGAAGAGATTAAATGGAGGAAATGTAACTTTCCTGTACAAACCTGCTGCTGGGGGAGGAACCCCCCACCTGCTGTTATTAGGCAGAGCCTGAGCTGTCGTGCTTTGCACGGCTGGAAGCTGTGTTTATTTTCTGAGCAAGCCCTGTTTAACTCCAAGCTTGTCTGGAGCGTTCCCAGGGAGCCCCCTGATGGCTTTAGCTTTCATCCCAATATCCTGAGTGTTAATGTTTGGAGTAGCTGGGAAGAGGCAAAACAGCAAAAGGCTTTGCAGGAGCCAGCAAGTTCAGGGTGAGATGTAGGGTGGAAATAAGCCCATTCCAGAGTGAGTGATGCCTTCTGCCTGCATGTTCCTGCCTCCCATCCCTCTTCCCGAGGCTTTTAGCATGTCCTGTTTTGAGCCAGAGCACAGAACCATCATCAGGTGCTTCTCCAGCCCCTGGCTGAGGCTGTGCTCATCACACAAGGAGTGTCCCAGGAGACTGAGTCCCACCATCCTCATGGGGTTGGGTTTTTCCTTAAATACTACTAGAGGAGGGCTGGCAGAACACTCCTGCTGTGGCAGTGGGTATGGAGAGGGCTGGGCAATGCTGTGGAGGTGGCTCACCCTGCTCTGTGAGAAGCAGTTTTGCAATGGGGTTGCACAAAGCTGGCTCTGCTGCAGGAGAAGCCAGTCCTGCCTCCCTGCAGGATCCCACACGTGATCCCACACACGGTCCCACAGGACACCCCACTCCCTGCCACAGCTTGCCAGGTTTGTGTTGGCAGGGTGAGAGCACACCCAGCTGTGTGCCAGGGGACAGCCCACCCTGCTGGGACACTTCAGACACTGAGCACAGCCCTGGGACACACACGCTGGTGCTCGACCAGCCGGCGCCTGTTTGTTCTCCTCGTGTAAGGAGAGCCGGGCCAGGGCAGCCAGCCTACTGCCACACCTCCTGGGGAGCCCTGGAGCGGTGACAGCACTGTCACACCGCTCCCGGTGCTCCCTGAGCCACCCAGGTGAGGCGAGTGGAGCCCCAGCCCAGCCTGGTGTGTGGTGCCAGCAGCAGGGCAGGAAGGAAACAGCTTGTGTTGAGGGAAGGAGCTGTCAGGAAGGAGGACAAGCCCATCCTGCAAGGAACTTGCTGGAGCCAGGCTATCCTGCCTCTGAAAAACCAGACTGGAATGGGAAATATGCCTGAGGGAACACCCGTGGTGTGAGCTGGCCGGGGAGGAGCTGGGGCTGAGGGTGTTGGTCCTGCCCGGTGGGATGAAGATGCTGGGGGAGGAGGGAGCTCTGCCCTGCTGGGATTCCCTTGTGGTTCCTGTCCTGGATCATCCCCAATGTGCTGATGGGAGCAAAGCAGCTGTGATGTGTCCCCATGGCTTTGTTGGACATGGCAGTAAGATGGAGCTGAGAACTCCTGCCATCAGAGCAATGCCAGCCCACAGGGCCTCTTGCTGCTTCAGAGAGAACCTGGGCAAGGCCTGAAGCCCTGCTGCCACCTGCAAGGGAGGAAGGACATCTGTGTGCCCAAGGCCACAGCCAGGTAATGCCCTCACTGCCCGGCCGTGTGTGGGTCCCTCCTGTGGCCGTGTCACTCCCTAAGCCCATGTGGCACAGACCAGCCTGGGAATGATCCTCCTGGGGTGCTTTACCCCAGCCACACACCCAGCCAGTTCCATGAGTTTTGTCTCTGTGGGCAGGATGGGAGGCAGGCAGGACAAACAGAGGGACAGGATGGCCTTTGTGGCAGGACAAGCCGTGGGACAGGATGGCCTTTGTGGCACCAGCACTGGCTGGGAGCCAGCGGAGCAGGTGCATGTGGGTCCCTGTGCTGCCCAGTCCAGTCCATATCAGAAAGGGTCCCACAAAGGAATCAAGAGGGAAAGGCTGGAAATGCCAGAGAGCTTGTCCTGGCCCATGGGGAGTTTTGGATTTGGTCACAGATGCTGCCTTGTCCTGCATGAGTCACTGAAAAACTCAGAGTCCTTTTCACAGTGAAACTTTCTGCACAATGTGGGCCAGCCTGGAAAAACCCCGGTGCTGCCATCCCCTCCCTGTGGTCAGGACAAGGGGACAGCCTCACAGCCTCTCTCTTCTCAATAGCTTGTTTATAAGAATGCGAACACCTCACCGAGAGAAAAAAAAACCAACTTCATGCCAAGTAGGCACTGGTTCCCCATGTCCTAATCTTGGCAACAGCTTCCTTGGTTATATTTTCATTTCTGTTTTCTCTGCCCCCGTTCCCGAGGCTGAGCAGCTGGTAAGGGACGGCAGAGCAGAGGGGCAGTGCCGGGAACACGCCTGACCTTGGGATAACACGGCGGGAGCCCTGTGCGTTTGGGACGGGCTGTGGGAACAGCAGGGCATCGCTGGGGCTGTACATCCGAGCCACAGCGATGCCAGGGACACATGGGGGACCGGTCCCTCTTATCGGTGGCAGGGGCGAGTTTGTGTCCCCTGCTCTCCCGGTGTGTCCCCCACTCTCCCGCTGTGTCCCCTGCCCTCCGCCCGCAGCCCTGCCGGCACAGCGCACCGGGGGCTGGATGGGCACGGGGAGGGCGGCACCGGGGGCCGATGCAGAGCGGGGCATCGGCTGTTTTCGCGGACGGGAGCCCGTGCCGGGTGCCGGGTGCCGGTGTCGGGGGCGGTTCTCTCGGGGCCAGCCGGTGCCAGCCGGGCCGGCCGCCAGCCCCCCCCGCCCGCCGGGCGTGCGCAGGGACCGCCCCGCTCCGCCTGCTACCGACCGGCGGCTGCCGCGGCCGGAGCGGCGGGGCCGGGCCCCCTGGGCGGGATCAGCCCCGCTCGGGGTCATCCCCCGCTCGGGATCATCCCCCGCTCGGGATCATCCCCCGCTCGGGAGCCCCCCGTGCCCGCCCGGTGCGGCTGCGGTGTCACCGCCCGCAGCAGCGGCAGCGCGGCCGGGCACGGCGACCTGCGCAACCCCGCCCGCTCCGCAGGTGAGAGCCGGGGCCGGGGGTTTCGGGGGGCAGAGGCGAGGCTGGGCTGGGCTGAGGAGCGGGGGTGACACTCCTGGGGCGCGGTGGGAGCTGCGGGCCCGGAGCCGGCGACCTCTGTGCGCGGATGTCGGGGAGGGCCCGGCCGGTCTCCGCGTCACGGCCAGGGATGCTGGCAGCCCCCCTTAGGAACAGGCATGCCAGCAGCCCCCTCTAAGGGGCAGGGATATCCGGAGCCCCCTTAGGGACACGGATGCCCGGAGCCCCCTCTAAGGGGCAGGGATGTCCGGAGCCCCCCTTAGGGGCAGGGATGTCCGGAGCCCCCTTAGGGACACGGATGCCCGGAGCCCCCTCTAAGGGGCAGGGATGCCCGCAGCCCCCTTAGGGACAGGGATGCTGGCAGCCACCGAGGCAGCAGTGACAGCTCAAATGCGGGAAGCTGCCTGGGAGGTGGGGCTGGGAAAACGAAACCTGCTCCAACGCTGCCCAGAAATCCTGCGGCTTCGTTTTGCACTGTCCCCTTGTCCCTCTGAGGTCTCAGGCCAGCGGGGTGAGAGCAGACAACGAGGTTTCTGCAGCCTGGGGAAACCCCCCAAAGCAGCTCTGCACTCTGGGGGTGCTGCTGCAGCGACCAGGGACACCCCGATACTGGCATGCCCTGAGCTGCAGGGCACCCCTCCAGGGCTCAGGGGGTGTCTCAGATCGGGCCTTTCCACCTGCCTCCACTGAACCGGGGTTTTGCTGTCACCCCAGGCAGAGGACGCTGGTCCTTGATGGGAATCCTTCTGCCCAGACCCCTTGGAAGCACCCAGAGGGGTGCAGAAAAGTCTCCTCCTGCCCATGTCCCATTGCAGCCAGTGCCATGCCACAGGCAGGGGAGGCAGCCAAGTCCCAGAGGGCAGGGATGACAGCTGGCAGGGCGACACACCCCTGTCGGGCAAGCAGAGGTCCAATGCCACTTCGCTTGCTGTGCCAAGCCCAGCAGTGGGCGTGTGCCAGGAGGGGACATTGGCCCTGCCCACGGCTCGCAGCTGCATCAGCCTCTTGTCAGCTGGACCCGGGGGGGACAGGGAGAGGGACTGCAGCCTCCAAAGTGGGCACCTGGCATGGTGCAATCTGGCTGTGGAGGTTGGCACCGGCTGGGCAGGCAGGGCAGGGCAAAGTCTGTGCTGCTGCTTGTGCCATCTGGATTTTATCTGCCGCCTCTGCCTTGCCTTGGCTCCTCTCCTCCTCCGCAGGGAGCCTGGCCACATTCCTGCCCTGCCGGGGTCTGCTCACAGCCCAGCTGTGCCTGTGCCACACTTCTCTCTCTCAAGGCCTTCCTGCCAGCAGCCAAGCACTGTTCGTGATGCTCTGGGAGCTGCTCATCCTCCCTGGTATCAGTTAGAGCAGAGTGTGTTTCCTGAGAAGAAAATGTCAGGAATCAGCTCGGATTTTCCATGGCAGAGAGGAGAGGGGAGTGTGCTGTGCCACGCAGGGCCCTGGCATTGCGTACCAGGGGCTGGCAGTGCATCTGGCAGAGGCATCAGCAGCTCTGCCCACTTCTCCCCCATCCCAGTGGCTTTTAAAGCAGCTCTTGCTGTCACAGAAACATCTCTTGTTCCAGCACTGCAGAACCACTCTTTGTACTTTGAGCAGGACCCTTGAATGCCAGGCAAGGTGCCAGGCGCCAGCAGCCAAGGCAGGGAGGGAACAATTGGCCCTGGCAGCAAGGAGCTGGAGCGGAGGTGGCAAACCCTGCTCTGCCCATGGGGACGGGTCCCTCCACAGTCCCAGTGCTGGGTGGCAGCTTCCAGGCCCCTGCTGTCACCTGGGGGCCCCCTTGCCTGCAGCCCAGCCCCACACGTGGGCACGGGTGTGTGGCAAGTCCCTGCCTGCCACACGTGGGTGTCTGCAGCCAGCCTGCTCCTGCCTCGCAGCACTTCATGCTTTTATGGTTTTGGAGCGTGCAGATGGGTTGAGTGTCCCTGGGGATGTGCTCTGGGGTACAGGGTAGGGAGCGCGGGCACTGAGCTGGGTTGGGCACCACAGCACCAGTCCCAGGGCTGCCTTTGCCACCCCTGCAGTGCCCTGCAGAGATGGCGAGTGCAGAGCCCGGCGCTGAGGATGCAGCTGAGGCTGAAGAGGCCGTGTACGAGGCGATGCCCTGTGACAAGATGGAGCTGAGCCAGCGGCTGGCCGTGGAGGAGCTCATCAGCACCGAGGCCAGCTACGTCCACAACATGCAGCTGTGCGTGTCCGACATCCGGGCACACCTCCAGGAGAAGCAGGTGACACGGGGCACTCCCTGCCAGCCTTGGGGACTGCAGGGGGAATCTGTCCAGAGCTATGAGATGCTCAAATCACTGCAGGTGCTCCTTCCACCTTCCTGTGCTCTCCCTCACCAGCCAGGCTCTGGGGTTGGGTGGACATTGGGTCTGACCCAGTACAGCCACCCAATGACCTTAACCTGGGAGTCCAGACATGTCACAGCATTCCCAAAGCCTCCTGAAACACAGCATCACTCACTGGGGTGTCTCATGGAGCAGGTAGAAGGTGACCAGCAGTGCCTCTAAAACACCTGCTCCATCTCTGATATATCTGGCTTAGCCTGGGGCATCTTTGTTCCCTTCAGCTGCCTGAGCTGGACCTGGAAGGACTCTTCTCTAACACCGACGACATCCTCCATGTCTCCAGACGGTTCCTGAAGGGGCTGGAGGCCACCCCTGGCCAGGGGCAGGAGCAACTGCTCTGCATCAGTAAGTGGTGCAATGTCAGTGGCTGCCCCGTGCCCCCCGTGTGGGGTGTGCCAGCCCAGCCCCCTGCCATGCCACCTCCTGCTCCTGCCTTGGCTCTGGGAAGCGCTGGTGCCACCACACCAGTGCCACCCACGGGGCAAGGCTGACCTGCCCAGCCTGCAGAGCGATGGGGACAGCACCAGGGCCAGCTTAGCAGGGTGCCCAGGGGGCAGAGCCCTGCCCTGGTGTGCTTGGCATTGCTCCACTGGCTTTGTCCTTCCAGCAGGCTGGGGATAAACCCTCTGCCTTGCCTTCCATGGGAAAGGACCCTCCTCTCCAGCCCCACTTTCCCTCCCCAGGCACGCTGTTCCAGGAGTTCAAGGAAGAGATGGAGGCTGTCTACAAGATCTACTGTGCCAGCTATGACCACGCCCTGCAGCTGGTGGAGAGCTACCGCAGGGACCCCCGGCTGCAGGAGCAGATCCTGGACACCCTCAATGCCACCGTGTAGGTCCCTCTGCTGAGCCACCACCTCCCTGTCCCTGTTTCACATCTTGGCTTTGCCCTTCTCCTCTCTGGACAAGCTGCCTGCGTGGATCTGTGTCACCAGGCTGGGTGTCATATCATGGCCACCACCTTTGTGGCATTTCCTGGTGGAATTCCTGGCAGCCTGTCCTGAACCCTTGGTTCAGAGTCTTTTATGATGGATCCCAAAAGAAGGGATGGGTGACATGCACAGCTGCTGCCTTCCCCAGGGAGGGCACATCCTCCACATATTGACCAGAGAGACACAGGCTGGCCCTGGGGGACCTGAACTGTCAGGGGGGTCACAAACACTGTCAGAGCCAGGAGAAGCAGCAGTGGCAGTGGAGCAGCTCCTGGGGTTCACTGCTTAGGGCACAGGTGATGTGATTCCCAAAAAAGAGATTGGTGCCTTCCTGTGGGTGGGAAAGGAGACACTGGCAGCACCCTCCCTCCCTGCTGCCCACTGATCCCATGCCCAGGGCTGGACAAGCACAGCGCTGCTCAGGGAGCAGGACACCCACCCAGGGCTGGCACTGCCCTCGGGGCTGGCAAGGACACAGTCCCCTGCAGCTGGAGGGGAGCAGCCAGAAATGCCCCACAACATCTGGGCTGCTCTCTGCCTCAAACTCTCCCAGAGAAGCCGTGGAGAGCAGCAGGGCAGGAAGGCAGCCACACACTCACCCTGAGCAATTCCCCTCCCCATCAGGCCTCACACGGGCGCGTCAGACCTCAGCTTCTTCCTGGTGATGCCCGTGCAGAGGGTCACCAAGTACCCTCTGCTGCTGGGGAAGATCCTGGAGAACACCCCGAGCAGTTCCAGTGCCCACTCAGCCCTGCAGGCAGCGGCTCGTGCCATGGCCCAGGTCAATGCCAACATCAACGAGTACAAACGGCGCCGGGAAGTGGGTGAGTGGGCACGGGCTTGGTGCAGGAGGGCACAGCACCCAGCCCAGCCCCAGTGGTCTCCTGAGCACTAATTCCCACTTAAATCAGTTCAAAGCTCTCCTGCCCTCCATTTAATCCTGCCTGGTGGAGCTGCAGACTGTGCAGGCAGCTCCTGGAACTGCCCTGGTCCTGTAAATGCCACTCTGGGCAAGACCCAAAGGCTGCAGGAGCAGGGTGGCATGGGGGGCTGGGGACAAAACCAGTCTGTCCACATTCCTGGGGCTGGGGAACTGGGAATAACAGTCCTGCGCTTGGGATAGGAGAAATCAGGCTCCCCATAGATGGGAGCTCACCTTTCTTTTTGGTTTTCCTAGTCCTTCCCTTCTTTGATGTGGCTTGTGCTTACCCTACCGATCAACCCCTGTGCTGCCCACCTTCCTAGCCTGCTCAGCCATGAACTCTCCTCTTCTGATCTTTTTTTCCCCTTATTTTGTGTCCTCCCACCCGAGGCAGCAACCAAATACAACAAGGCCGAGCACCTGACGCTGCGGGACCGCCTGGCGCGCCTCAACACCCACTCCATCGCCAAGAAAACCACGCGCCTCAGCCGGCTCCTCATGCACGAGGCTGGCATCGTGGCCAAGGTGGGCAGCCCTCACCTGCACCCCGGGCACCTGCTGCCCCTCCCTGGGTCGTTTCTGGGGCATTTTGCTGCTCCTGAAGTGCCCCAATGGCAGAATGAAGAGCACGGGGCCAGTATGGGGTGGGGTGGCTGGTGCTGCCTCCAGGTCCTCCATCGTCCCAAGGAGCAGTGGGATAGAGCAATGCAGGAATGCAGGGACACGCCTCACTCCCCACCCCAGAGCATTGCAGGGCAGCACTTTGACACCCACAGGACCTGCAGGACCCTTGGGCCCCCCAGAAAAGGGAAGACACCCCAGTGTTCCCCAGCACCATGACCACACCAAGAGCTTTGTTGCTGCCTGCACCAATGTTTTGACCCTTTCCCAGATTCATGGAGCTCCCCATGGTCTGCCCAGCCCTGTGAGCTCCAGGCAGGAGCCTGGCTGCTGTTTCAGCCCCCAGTGATGGGCATCAGCTCTGCCCAGGCTGGTGACAAGCTGCCTCTCTCCTTACAGACTGAGGACAAGGAATATGACGACCTGGAAGAGAAGTTCCAGTGTGTGGCATCCAGTGTGGCCACGCTGAAGGAGAACATGGCATCCTACCTGGGCCACTTAGAGGTAACACCTTGAGCACTGGCCAGGGGTTGGCCCTATCCCCTCAGGAGCTGTTCCTTGGGATTGTGGAATACTTTCAAGCCCTGAGGAAAGCAGGAGGTGTTGGGAATGTTCAGGGATTTGCAGCTGAGCTGTTGTGTCAGGGAGTTGCACAACACCCAAGATTGCTCCAGGTCCAGGGGAGTTTAAACCAAAGCTGAGGCTTTGACAACACTGTCTGAGCTGGTGTCATTTGAGAATAATCCGTCCTTAAACTTATCATTATTTCAAGGTCTTAAATGATTGAAAAGGCCGAGTGTTGTTCAGCCTGGGAATTCTTGCTTTAATCGTGTGTATAAGGCAGAAATGTCCCCAGATCAGTCCTGACAACAAATTGCCCTTCTGAAATCACCTGGGTCAGCAGCTGCTACGATTTTCTCATGGAAATCCCTTGGGGCATCTGAGGAAAATGAAAGTCTGAGTGCTGGCAAAACATGCAATCCCCAGACACAGCATTATCAGGAAAGCCTCGGGAAGTGGCCGAGGGTTCAGCAGCAATTCCTGGGCTGGAAAGACCTTGCAGGAAAGATTGACAAGGGCTGCCCACGCAGGATTGTTGGCAAGGAGCTAAAGGAGCGTGGTGCTGCCTCCCTTGCAGGCGTTCCTGCTGCCCACCCCGCACCAGTGTGACCTGCAGATGGAGCAGGGACCTGCCCAGCAGCATCGCCGCCTCTCCCAGCTCCTCCAGAGCACCGTTTTCCCCGAGTTTGTGAGTGCTCCTGCCCTGCACATCTCCTTCAGCTCTCCCATCTTCTGCCAGGGCACAGTGGGGGCTGGCAGCCAGGAGCTGAGGGCACCCCAGTGTCCTCAGAGTCCTCCAGAGCCCAGCTTAGCAGGCAGAGCCAGGAGTGAGTAACAGGATCCATCTGCAGTCCCTGGCACGTGGAGGGAGGGAGCAGCTCCAGGGGAGAAGGGAGGGCAGGGACAGGGACACAGCAAGAGCACAGCTCCTGAGCCCAGCCAGGGCTGGGATGAGCTGCAGTGTGTGCCTGATGTGCCTCCAGGGACATGGGGAGGAGACCAGAACAGCCCAAGGCAGGGGCAGAGGGCCCTTAAATGGGCTCAGGGCAGGGCTGAGGGCAGAGACTCAGCTGAGACTGCTCTGAGCCATTCCAGCCTCCTGCCCAGCTCTTTCCACAGAGCACAAGTTTGGAATTGTGTCAGGCTCCCTCCTGGGAGTTTGTGTTGGTTGGCATCCTGTGTGCCCTCAGGGAAAGATGTTCCAGGTGCTCCCCACTCCACACAAGCCCCTCCAGGGACCCCCAGGGCTCTGCCCCCGTGCTGCTGCTCCTGTCTGGGGGGCTCACGTGGAAATTGGGCTTCTCACCTGGCAGAAGCAGCGTGTGGACAGGCTGGTGTGGCAGCCCCTCTGCAGCCTCTCAGGCATGCTGGAGGGGCCCCAGCAGCTGGTCAAGAAGCGCCTGGACAAGCTGCTGGACTACGAGGAGATCCAGGAGAGGAAGAGCGAGACGGGCAGCGTGAGCTACGATGAGGAGGCAGCCATGAACACCTACCTGGCCATCAATGACCTGCTGGTGGCAGAGCTCCCCCGGTTCAACCAGGTGGCTGTGCAGCTCCTGGGGCAGATCCTGCGCTCCTTCAGCGCCCTGCAGCTGGACTTGGCTGCCCAGGTCCTGCACCATGCAGAAAAGGAGCTGGAGCAGGTGAGTGGGATCCTTAAGGCACATGAGCTGAGCTGGAACTGCCTTCTCCAGGTTTGGGAAATCTCTCAGACATCAGGGCACTGAAGGTTTGCTGTGGCCCACCTGTCCTTGCAGACACACAGCTCCCTGTGGAGCATTTGTAAGGATCTCACTTCCTTCCTGCCCAGGAAAAGCCAAATTTTCTCTTCTGCACTGTCAGAAACTGTCCTGCTTTCTGTTTGTGGACACTGCTGGTGATTTATTGATGTGCTGCTGTCTGAGAGATCAGTGTGAGCTCAGAGCTCCTGAGAGCCCTGTGCCAGGAAGGCAGGGAGCAGAAAGACAGCTCCTGGGCTAGGGAACAGCCTCCTTCAGCCCCATGCCCTGGGAGATGTCTCCCAGAGCTCCTCACTGCTCTAAACTCCTCACTGATGTTTGCAAACACGGGGAGGGAGGGCTGTCAGAGCCCTGGGGTGGAGCACAGCCCTGGCCTGAGCCAGGACCAGGAGGAGAACAAGATGCAGCTCAAAACCAGAGAGAAGCACCTTTGATCCCCTGTGCAAGGTGAATTTAGTGAATTTAGGTCTGCTCTCTTGCTTTCTCACCCCTTTTCTTCCTCCTGCTTCTCTTGTGCCTGTACCCAGAGCTCTTCCTCTGTCAGAGCCCTGCTGATCCCAGTCTGTCTCCACAGCTGCCCCATGGGCACATGCCCCTGCCCAGCTTCTGGAAGGTGGTGGAGGACAGCCTGCAGCAGTCGGGGGCACAGCTCCGTGCCTTCTGCCAGGCCTTTGACACCGTGGCACCCAGCCCTGGCACACAGGTAGGGGCTGGGCAGGGCAGCTGGATAGAGAGAGAGGTTGGACTGTGGCTTCCCAGTGCAGAAAATGCCCTTGGTGGGGAGGTTGGCTCAGGATGGGGCCCAGGGGGTTGCCACAGTATTTCCCCCAAGCCCCTCGGAGCTGGGGATAACCAGGGATGAAAGAGCTCAGCTCTGCTCATTCTGGACTCTCATCTCCAAACCTGGCGGTGGAGCAGGGAGTGTGAAGGAGTTTGTGCTCTTAACCTGTCCCTGGGATGTGAGAAAGGATGCAGAAAGGAGAGGGCTGGAGGGCTGGAGGGCCTCAGCACCCTGAGGGTCTCATGGAATGCTCGTGTGTCTCGTGCTCCCCACCAGCCTCTGACCCCTGCTGAGGAGAGGAAGGTCCTTTCCCTTGTGAGCAAGCACGGCCCAGACAAGCTTTACCAAGTGACCAGCAACATCAGTGGCAGCCGGGACTTGGACCTGACCTTGCTGAGGGGACAGATCGTGGCTCTGCTGCAGAGCGCTGACACCAAGGGGAACACGAGCAGGTGGCTGGTGGATGCTGGAGGTACTGTGGGCACTGTGGGCAGCCTCTCCTCACCTTGGCACCAGGGCCAGGTTCACCTGAATCATTTCCTTATCCTGGATAAAGCAGCAGGCCGTGGTCTCCTGGTGCTCCTTTCCAGGCTGTGCTCAGCCCAAGGCCACCTGAGCTTTGCCATCAGCTCCAAGGTTCAGGTGCCCTGACTGATTCCCCAGGGGAAGTGTCCTGGCTGGGGAAGGAGAATCCATGCACACAGAAACACATGGAATCCCCTTTTTGGTGGGGATTTCTCCTGGATACCCCCTAGTGATGGACAGGGCTGCTGTGCCATGCCAGGCCACAGCCAAATTGTCATTCCTGTCTCCTCCAGCCAGTGCTGTGTGTGCCAGGCAGCAGGGCCCCATGCCCTGTGTGTGTCTGTGTCCTGCAGGTCCCCGAGGGTTTGTTCCTGCTGCAAAACTCCGGCCCTACAGCCCTGTGCAAGTGCAGCAGCCTGTGATGCAGCTGCTGGGCCTGGACAGTGGCACAGAGACAAGGAGACATTCCTATGCGTCCCCTGAAGCTCCCAGGCCACAGGTGGCCACCTTCACCCCAACATTCCAGGTGAGAGTGGGGGACATCCCTGGGGCCATTTCTAGCAACACCACCAGCTCCCTGCTGGTCCTGGTGTGGGTGGGAAGGTGGACCTGCTTTTCCAGGTGCCCCCCTTGCTGGGACCAGGGTGGTCAGGGCAAGAGAACTGTCCTTGGTGGGTGCCCAGTCCCTCCATCCACGGCACTGCTGTGCTGCCCTCTGGGAACTGCCACGTCCTTCCCCTCTAGACTCCCAGCTCCAGCCAGGACTGCCTCTCTCCCTCCCTCCCTCCTTCCTTCCCTGCCTCCCCCAGGTGGTGGCCGGCTTCTCCTTCGCAGCGCGGAGCCCGCAGGAGCTGAGCCTGCAGGCAGGGCAGCCCGTGCTGCTGCTGGAGCCCCACGACAAGAAGGGCAGCACGGAGTGGAGCCTGGTGGAGGTGAACGGCCAGAGGGGCTACGTGCCCTCCAGCTACCTGGTGACCGTCCCCGTGCAGGACCCCGCGGGCTGGAGCCTGCCCGTGTGAGCGTGCCAGCCCCAGCAAGGGCAAGGATGGGAGCAGCCAGCTTGGCACCTGAGGAATCCTCACAGGAGATGCTGGAGGGAGGCAGCCCCCGGCTGGGAAGGTGGTGGGAGGCACCTGGGGGACGTGGCCCAGGGACATGGGCATGAGGATGGCACTTGGGAGGCACCTTTTGGTGGGAGGTGTGAGGGTGCCAGGTCCTGTGTGTGTGTTGGCACAAAGCAAAGCAGCACCCGGGAGTGAGGGCAGGTGGCTGCAGTGATCCGGGGATTTGCTGAAATCCCTGCAAGTGACAAATGTGTCTGGGGAGATGAGGCAGCGTGTCCCTGGTTAGAGCAGGATTGAGCAGCAGAGGAGCAGAAGGGTCCTCAGCCAGGCAGGGGACACTGGGACACCTGGGCACAGCACCTGAGCACTGGGGCACTTGGACACTGGCAGATGGGCACTGGGCACCTGGGCACCTGAGAATTTGGCTAGCTGGGCACCTGAGACTTTGGCTACTTGGGCACCTCAGTACCTGAGAAACTGGGCACCTGGGCACCTGAGAATTTGGCTAGCTGGGCACCTCAGTACTTAAGAAACTGGGCACCTGAATACCTGAGAATTTGGCTCCCTGGGCACCTTAGAATTTGGTACCTGGGCACCTCAGTACCTGAGAATTTGGCTCCCTGGGCACCTGAGAATTTGGCTCCCTGGGCACCTGAGATTTTGACTCCCTGGGCACCTGAGATTTTGGCTCCCTGGGCACCTGAGATTTTGTCTCCCTGGGCACCGAGTGCCTGAGCCCCTGGCAGCGCTGGCTGCGGCCGCCAGAGGGAGCCCCGCGCCAGCTCCCGGTGCCCGCCGGGCCCGCGCTGGGAGCGCCGGTGCGGGAGCGCGCGGGCACCGCCCGGCTCCGCTCCGCGCTCCGGGACCGACATCGCCCCTCCCGGGACCCCCGGGGCCCCCGTCCCCCTGCGTCCCCGGCGGGTTGGCACAGGTCCCATGGAAGAGGTTTTTGGGACAATCACTCCGTGTTGGTCCTGAGCCAAGGCTCGCTTTGAGAACGGAGACAGCCCCCTCGCACCATTCCCGGGGTATCCGTGCCTCAGTTTCCCCGTGGGTGCGCTGTTAGGAGATGCTGAGGTGCTGAGGTGGGCAGCCGTGCCGTGGTGCCAGAGGGGACTTCAGGAGCGCCCCGGGACTGGCACCCCACGCTGCCCATCCCTCACCGAGGCCAGCGGAGCACCTGGCTGGCGTCGCCGCGGCTGCCCTGGGCTCCTGGCGCTGCCCGCATCAAAGGTGCCCGTGCCGGCTGGCGAGCGCTGGCACGCCGGGCCCTGCGCCCTGCCCTGCCGTGCCCTGCCGTGCCGTGCCCGGGGGCAGCAGCACGCCCGGCCACCCACGGGCTCCCTCCCCACGGGCTCCCCAGTGCGGCCGTGGCTGCGGGCTGGGCAGCGGGGCAGGGCTGGCACGTCCTCAGCCAACCCTGAGCAGGTGCCAGGCGGGTGGGGACAGCCCCAGGCACTGCCCCGTGTGGGGCTGGGGTCCGGTGTGAGGGGCTCACCCTCCTTTCACCCGTACCTGGGGTGGCTGGGGGGCAGCCACCTCTGCCCAGGTGCCATAGAAATGCCCGAGGAAATGCTCAGCTACACCAAACCTGGGAGGGGACAGCGGTGCCAGAGCTGGGGACGTGTCCTGGGGATGCTCCCAGCCTGGGGAAAGGCTGGTGGGCTCCTCAGCAAGGGAAAATGAGCAGGCTGGGGGACGAGGGTCATTGAGCAGGGACTGTGTGTCTGTGCTTGCCCACCCAGCCCAGGCCCTGCAGCCACAGGGCTCACCCCTCCAGCTCCCTGCAGGTGGCTCCTCTGGATTTTTCCATCCCATCAGGTCGGCTTTCCCTCCCGAGTCACCTTCCTGCCAGCTCGGTGGGGTGCACAAGCAGTCAGCCCCGTGCCAGCCATGGCAGCAGTCGGGCAGGTCCTGCTCCACAGCCCTCGGGTGCCTGAGACCCTTTGGAGGCTGAAAGGTGACGGTGGCACACAGAGTGCTGAGCCAGCTGCTGCCTGGCCCTGATCTTCTCACTGGAAGGAGATCTGGGATGGTCAGGGCTTGGCTGGACATCCAGCAGGAAGAGGGCAATGAGTTCATGTGGCTCCTCCGGCCTGTGGGTGCCAAGGGCTGAGCTGGGCTCTGCAGTTCCCCCCAGCCCTGCTGCCAGCCTCGATGGCCAGGGGACCTTTCCCAGGGGTCTGTCCCCAGGACAGGACCTGGTACTTGGCTGCAGGACGTGGGTGCCTGCATCCCTCCCTTCTCCCTGAATTCACCCAAACTCACGGCGCTGCTGCTGCCCTGAGCCTGGAAGTGCCCTCTTGGAGTCACGGGAGGGCACGGGGCTCTTCCAGCCCAAACATGAGGGGGGATAAAGGGCACAAGTGTGCCTTTAAATAGCCTGTCAAGGACAGGCTCTCCCGGGAGGAATGCTCTGGCTGGCCCGGTGGAACATGCCTGCGGCCGGGGGCACGGGGGGACAGCTGGGCAGGGCCGGCTGCTCGCCAGGAGCACGGATCAAGGTTAGGCACGGCCCTGGCCCGCTGCCACCGTGCCATGGCTTGGCACGGGGAAACAGAGCCGTGCAAACAGGGAAATGAATGCCAGGCCAGGGGTTTGCCGTGCCCGGGGCTGATCGGGAGGTGGCAGCGGAGCCAGGCTCCCCGCGACCTGCCCGCCAGCCCGGCCGGAATTTGGCAGCGGCGCTGCCTGGCTGCAGGAGCAGCTCCGGGGCAGCTCCGCCTGTCCCAGAGCGGCTTCTGCGCTCCTGTCCGGGCTGATTCATATCCTGGACGTGCAGGCATTTGGATATTGTCCACCCGCGGGGTGTGACAGTGTGTGGCTGTGTCCCCAGGGCGCGGGTGCCAGCCGGGCCACGTGCCGGGAGCAGCTCTGTGAGCCTGCTGCTCCCTGGGGACACATCCCAGGTGAGATCCCGGGATACCAGGAGGATGGCTGAGTGCCCAGGTGTCCATGTGCCCATCGGCTCTGCTGGGGCACCCCGGGGGCAGGGAGGTGTGAGAAAAAGCAACTGCCACAAGCCCCAAGCCCAGGCTCCCAATCCCAGAGCCATCCCCTGAGCACGGGGTGCTGAAAGGGCAAAAAGAGCCAGGAGGAGCAGGATGGCTGCCCTGGGCTGAAGGGCACAGCCAGCCCGAGTGGCTTTAGGCACGGAGTTGCCCACGCTGCCAGGCTGAGCTGGCTCCCAGCAGAGGCAACCTGCGCTGTAATGTTCCCTGCCACCTGCCCATGGTGGCCCACGAGGAGCAGCCCGAGCCCCGGCCACCCTCGCTGGCCCCTCACATGCCCACCGGGAGCAGCGTGGCCCGAGGAAGGGCTGAGCCCACGGAGAGCGAGCCCGGGGCTGCGGAGCAGGAGAGGAGCCGTGAACAGCAGCGCTCGCTCCAGGCTGGTGCAGCTGGCACCTGAATTGTCTAATAAAGTGTGAAATTGCTTTCATGCTCTGCTACCTTTGCTGAGCTGGACCGTCATTACAGCCCCCCCCTCGCCGCCCGCACCGGCTGTGCCGTGTCCCTGCCAGCTGAGCCCCGGGCCGGGCTGGCACTGCCCTGCCTGGCACTGCCCCCAGCACCCCCGTGCCAGGGGCTGCGGGTGCTCCCAGCGACCCCTCCCCACCTCGCAGCCCCTCCGCTGTGCGGGGGCATCACTGGGATGGCGGCAGGGATGGGGGCACCGGGATGGGGATCTCCCCTGGCATGGGGCTGGGGATGGATCCCTGGCATGGGGATGGATCCTTGCCGTGGGGCTGGGGGCTGCCGTGGAGCTGGATCCCTGCCATGGGGCTGGGGATGGATCCCTGCTGTGGGGCTGGATCCCTGCCATGGGGCTGGGCTGGATCCCTGCCGTGGCACTGAGGTGGATCCCTTGCCGTGGGGCTGGGGCTGGATCCCTGCCGTGGGGCTGGGGATGGATCCCTGCCCTGGGGATGGATCCCTGCCGTGAGGCTGGGGATGGATCCCTGCCGTGGCACTGAGGTGGATCCTTGCCGTGGGGCTGGGGGCTGCTGTGGAGCTGGATCCTTGCCGTGGGGTTGGGGGGCTGCAGTGGAGCTAGATCCCTGCCGTCCCGCCCCCTTATCCCGCGGGATGCCCCGTGCTGCAGGGATCAGCTCGGGTCGGAGCCCTGCCCTGCGGCTGTGCCAAAGCCCTGCCCGTGCCCATCAGATTGGGCTCCATCCGTGCCCGGAGCCGCCTCAGACCCTGCCGGGGCTGCAGAGAGCTCCCACCCGGCAGGGACAGAGGGACAGCCCGGCCCCCCTCGCCGGTGGGTGACGAATTGCTCCTGAGCCACCTGGCTGTGCACAGAAACTGTTCTCCACCTCTAATAACAATAATCAATCATCCTGCTCTGGGCAGGGGACGTGCAAGGTTTTCCAGGGCTGGGGAGCTGGCAGAGGGATTTTGGGGGGCTCCCCTGAGGGGACACAGAAGCCTCCGCTCTGGGGGTGGCTTCCCTCCTGCACTGCCCACCAGGAGGGCAATCCATGACCAGGTACACACCCTGCCAGGGGAAGAGCCAGCTCCTCGGGGCTGTGAAAATCTGATTTTGGAGGGAAAAGCAGCTGGGAGCCCAGGTGTGGCACGGGGCACTGGGTGCTCCCTGCTCCACAGGGTCCCACGGGTCCCCATGCCAAAGGAGCTGCTGAGTGAGGCCCAGGAAAAGGGATTTCTACAGGGATCAAGATACTTTGCCCCAGGGAAGTGGTGCCACCTTTTTCCAGCTACTGATAAAGTTAAACCCTTGATCTGGTTAAAGATTTAGCCCACAAGGCAAGCCAGGGTAGGACAGCAATGCTGTTTGTGCCACCAGCTTGATGACACCTCAGTTTTTTCCTAATATCTGACCCAACCCTACTCTCTGTCAATTGGAAACCGTTCCCCTTGTCCTTCCACTGCTGGAGAAAAGCAGTCCCTGGGAGTGCTCCCTAACCCAGCAGCATTCCCGAGCCCTCCTCCACTGGCATTCCTCCTCTCCCAACCTGCACAGCCTGTTCGCAAGGCCCCAAGTGTTCATTGAATTGCTTCCCCCAGAGCTGCCAATGCTTTAGGGACTGGAGCATCTGCACACACCACGGGCAGCCTGCTCTGAGCTTACTCCATGCCTGCTCCGTGCCTGCTCCGTGCCTACTCTGAGCCTGCTCAGCCCTTCCCCTGGGATGCTGCAGCTGCAGGGAAGGAAAAGGGAGCGAGCAAGGACAAGGCCAGGTTGGTGTGGAGCTGCAAATGCCCCAATTGCAGAGACTCCGGGAAGGAAGGGGATGGAATCCAGGCAGGAGCCCCAGGAGCTCTGGGAACCCCTTGGTAAGGTCTACAAGCACCCAGAGGGGCTGGAAAGAACCTAGAGGGGCTGGAAAGCATCCAGAGGGGCTGGAAATCATGCAGAGGGGCTTGAAACCATCCAGAGGGGCTGGAAAGCATCCAGAGGGGCTGGAAAGCACCCAGAGGGGCTGGAAAGGATCCTGCTCCCCTCCCCACTGTGTCGGGCACTCCGTGCAGCCCATAGCGCCATCGGAGCTGCTCATCTCTCCCCAAAGGAGATTTGTGGGTCTAAAATCTGCCTCTTTCAGGCTGCTCCCGACAGGAGCTACAAGCTGCAGACACGAAGCCTTTTGTGAGCCCGAGCGCGTTCCGGCTGGGATTTACCTAAAACAGCCCCAGGGAGGAACGGCTGGGCGGGGATGTGCGGGGAGAGGGAGGGAGGCTGCCTGGTGTTTGTTTTTACTAATGAAGCCCCATAATCAAATCATTTCAATTTTAATTGTGAAGCCAGCAGGCAGATTTCTGTCTCCAGATGGGACGTGATAGGAATAGTTGAAGGCTGGGCACGTTCTGCCACTCACCTTAATGCTTGGAACAAGGCAGATGGGAGCAGCACTGGGGAGAGCTTGGGAAGAGCCTGGTCCCCCAGGGATGAGGATTTGAGCTCGGATCAGGCCCAAAACCTCTCCTGCTTGGTTGATCCAGGGAAATGAACCCCTGGCAAGATGTGCTGCACCATTCCCAGGTCTGAGGCAGGAGCTGATTTCCCTGCTTTCATCTCCCAGCTCTGCCAGGATACATGGAATCTATTTGTGGCTTCCACTTACCATCTCATTTTTTTGGGTGTTTGGACTTTGGGAAAAGAGGAAAATAAAGAAACTGGGTCATTTTCTATTTATTTGGAAGAGATGAGATGTTAACCCTCCAGCTGCACAGAGCTCTGCTCACGTCTCTGTGGGACTGGCAAACTTGGAACAAGTGATGGGGGAGAGGAGAAACCTCCTTCTTCCTCAGCAAAGAAAATGTGCCATTGCCCAGCTTCTTGTTCAGGCTGGGGGGAACTGGGTGCAGTGGGGTTGGGATTGCCCTCCCAGTGTAAAGCAGTTACCTCAGGCAAAACACATCAGTTTGCTTCTTGTGATGGAGAAATGGACCTGGATTGCTCTGGGAGTGATTAAATCCTCCAAGGAGGGGCATTCCCACTGCCTGCCAGGCCTCAGCAGTCACCCAGGGGCAGGGGGTGGGCATGGAGGGATGTCAGGGAGGGGGGATATCTCCAAACCAGAGAGATTTGTTCCTCCCAAAGAGGATGAGGCCAGAGGTAGAGCGTGATCCAGGCAGGTCACACCAAGTATGGAATACCTTGTGCTCCTCTTGGTGCCTTCCCCACAGCCATAATGGGGCAGAGCCCAGCTCTTATCAGGGCTGGCTTTCACCTCCTCGAGCTGCTGCCCTCCCCATGCCCACAGTCCAGCTCCCAGAGCTGACAGCATTTCTGGAATCCCCTGGAAGGAATCCAGGTGGGGAATGCCAGGCACAGAGCAGCCACAGCATCCCTCTGGCCGGGCCTCTTCACTCTTATCAGCTCTCCCTTTTCGTGCCTGAGTCATCAAGGACAAGAGCATCAAATCAGAAATAAAGTCATTACCTCGCTAAGCAAATACAGATGGAAACCTCACTTTATTTTTTGAAATCGGAGCCCTGGCTCCTGAGGGCTTGAAGTGGCACCTTCCCTCTGCCAGCCTTCCCTTGGCTGGGTGTGCTCAGCCCCAGGGACAGCCTGAGTGAGGAGAGGAGGGGGAGAGGGGCACTCTCCTGGCAGCCCATGGATGTCCTGGGATGGGGGAGCTCCGTGCTTGGTGCACCCTCGCTCTGGTGGCTCCAGTTACAGGAACTGGGCACGTCCAGTGGGAGTGACAGCCCCTCTGCTGTCCCTGTGTCACCCACCCCTGCTGCCAGCACAGCCCCCTTTGCCCCAGGGCTCACCCCTGGCACCTCGTGCCCCCCACATGTCTGCAGCTCACCATCCCATCCCAGCGCCGATCAGGGATTCTGCTCTCCTTCTCCCTCCTCTTATATCTTTTTCCCACCATGTCCAAATGGGAATTAAATTGAGGCCACTAAACTCATTTGTGCTGGCAGCCGTGCTGGGGCTGCAGGCAGCGCTTCAGCCCCGGCTCCCCGAGCCAGCGAGCAGCTGCCAGGCTCCAGCAGGGCCCCGCAGTGTGCTGGCTCCTGCTGCCGTGCCCGGCGTGCCCCTGCCTGCCCCACGGCCAGCCAGGGCTGGGGTTGAGCCCAACCTGACCAAAACATGTGCCCGAGCAATCCCTTCCTCATGTGAGCCGTGCTCAGCTCCGGCTGGGGCTGCTGCGCTGAGCCTGGCCCGCAGCCCCATCCCTGAGGCTTCTCCCGGTGTCCCGGGGGCTCTCCCGGTGCAGCCCCGTGGGGAGGGGATGGAGACAGCCTGGGCAGCTGCCCCCACAGCCGGGCTCGGCCTCGGGGGCTCAGGCAGCACCACGAGGAGATGGGGATGAGCTGGAGCCGGGTAGGAGTGTGGGACACCAGGGCAGGGCTGGGGGTGACCGGGGGTGTCTGGCAAGGAGAGCACCCAGCTGGCACTGAATGAGCTCTGAACCAGGCAGTGCCACCCCAGCAGGGCTGGTTTCCATCAGGCAGGAGCAGGAGGAGGAGGGATGCTGGTCATGGGTGAATTGTTCCCTTGCCACCCAGGAAAATGTCCCTGGAAGTGCCTGAGGACAGCAAAGGAGGGGAAAACCTGAGTGTGCCGGGAGGGAACAGCTGCTGGGAATTTCAATGACCGCCCGTGAATGCTGGTTTTGTTTTGTCCCAGCCACGGCTGTGCTCTGCCTCGGCCAGGCAGCTTTCAGACCCTGCTGCTCACGGGGCTGTGCGCATGGAGCTCCTCGGGAAGAGCCAGGGAGAAACCTGAGCTTGAGAGCAGCCCTGGTGCAGCTCCCTGGCCCTGCTCGGCAGAGCAGGCAGAGCCTCAGCAGCAGGGATGTGCAGGAGCTGAGGTGGGCTCTGCCCAGGGCCTCCAGTCCAGCTTTGTTCCTGTCTGACAGAAGGAAAAATGAGGGAAGGAGAAGAGATGGTCAGGAAGTGAGTGAGGTGTGTTTCCTGCATCCTTCCTGCACAATTCCTGCTCAATTCCTGCGCAATTCCTGCTCAATTCCTGCGCAATTCCTGCGCGCTTCCCTCTCCCCCTGCCTGATGTAAACTGCCTTGGGGCTGGGCAGTGCAGGCAGAGTTTTCCAGGGACAGCCTCGGGATGAAGCTCTCAGCTCACCCTGGAGCCTGGGACATGGAATGCTGCCCCGTGACTCTCCAGGGCTCCCTGGGGAAATGGAGATGCTGCCAGGCACTGTGGTTTACAGCCTCAGCCCCGGTGCACGCTGCCAGATCCATGCCCTGAAAATCTAGTTTCCTAGGGATAAACAGGATTTCTTATTCCTGTTGCTAATGTGATATCAGCACATTGCAACACAGATGTTTTAATAACACATAGTTCTTTTAATGAAGAGACTTAAGCTAATTTACTTCCCAACATTTGTATATGTCCTATTTGCTCATTTATTCATGCAGTAAATGAAATTAAAGTTGCTAAACATTTAGAAAATTACAAATACACTGGAGAAGTGCACCTGTGTATTAAAAGAAGGAGCAGGAGCTGCTTTCCTGGCACAGAGGCTGCCCAAGGCACGCACTGCTGGCCTCTTCCTTCCTCCCTGTGCAGCCACTCAGGCTGGGGGGGATGGCAGCTGGGCACTGCCAGACCCCATTGCCAGGGATGCTGACAGTTGTGACAACCACTGCATTTTTATTTTTATCATCCCGCCAACGCCGCTCTTTAGATCAGCTTTTATTAAAAATAAATAACGCTTTTAAAGCCGGTGCTGGGGCACCAAAGTGTGACAAAGGCCAGTGGGGCGGTGCTGAGGATGATTAATGTGGTTTTTCCAGTGAAATACTCTAGCAGTTCTCCCGTGCTGAGGGCTGTGGGAAGGACAGAGGCGCCGGGTGCTGTTCCCAGCCTGGCACCTGGAGTAGGAGCACAGGTCTGGCTGTGGCCTCACCCCCTCCCAGGCTGGGCTTTGGTGGGCACAGGTCAGGCAAAGGCCAAAGGGATGTAGAGGCACAGAGCCCTGCCAGCCCCTTGGATGCATCCATCTCTTCTTTTTCCATTGTCCCCCACACCTGCCCCCAGCAGGCCCAGCTGGGTGGTGACCACAGCTCATGTTCAGGGCAGGGAAAATGGATTTAGAATGTTCCCTGCCACACAGGCTGCACCCTGGGGCTCAGGGATGTCACACATCCATGGTGTCACCGCGCTGGGCAGAGCCACGCCAGGCACATCTGCAATCACACGTGGAGGCTCCTCCCATATCACACCCTCCAGGGGAAGGTGAGCAAACCTCCAGCACCTCGGGAAAACCCCCAAAGGCTGTGCAAGGCTGGGCCTGCTCCCCCTGGGCAGACCCATCCCAGCCAGGCTTCCCAGGAAGGGACACCAGTCCTTCCCAGTCTGAGCACTGGTGTGATGGAACAGCTGCCTCTGCTCATGGCCACGGGGACAGGGCTGCAGCTCCTGCCCTGCCGGGACATCCCCAGCTGTAAAACCCCTGCCACGATCGAGGCTTGTGGCTGGAGGGCTCCATCCTTGTCCAACACCTGAGGCTTTCCCCAGTTCCAGTTAACGGCAACCAGCGGGAAAAGCAGCGAGCAAAATCTTTGGTAAACATTTTGGGAATCCAAAAATCTCACTCTCTGAGTGCAGTTTGGCTCGACAGCTTGCTGGGGAACTCGATGTCAGACGGGGAGGCAGAGCTGCTGACCCGCGGGGCTCCCGTTATCTGCTCCGTCAGGGAAAGACGCTGCCTCTCACTTAGCCCGGTCCCTCCCCTCCCCTGCCTTTCCAGGCCGGAGCATTTCCCAAACTGTGCTTTATTCCATCCCTGCTGCTCCTTTTCCAGCGCCACCAGCGCTGATAATAACATCCCTAAACGCTGCCCTCCGGTGCCAGCGCTGCCAGCCCCCGGCCGCTGCCAGCCGCAGCCCGCGCCCCCAGCACCCCGGGACGCGTGGGCAGCACGGCATCTCTCCTCCCTCAGATGTGCAGTTCGGGCTCTTGGGATGCCATCTCCATCCCCCCGGCTCGCCGCTCCCGGGAAACTCGTGCCCGCGGCTGCGGCGGGCGGAGGAGCGAGGCGGCTGTGTTCTTACCTCTCGCCGGAGCCGGGAGTGCGGGGAGAGCTGGAAATAGCCCTGGCTGACACAGATACCTGTGCGGAACAGCAGGGGCCTGCTCTTGCCGTGGTAATTGCATACTGCATGGCGATGAGTCAGCCGGAGCCCCGCTCGCTCGGGCAGCACGAGGCTGCCCTGCCTCCCGCACCGCGCGGGCAGCGCCCGCCGAGCCCAACCGGGGCCCCGTTGCCGGGGAAATTGATGCTCCCCCCGTCCTCTAAGCACAGAAGCAGGGAGAGGATGGGAATGAGAGCATCTTGCAGCTTTTTAAGCTCTCGAGATGCTTTCAAGTGCCGGGGAGGCTGTGCGAGCTGTGATTTGCTGCATTATTTCTGTTGCTATCCCTGCACGGGGAGCTCCTGTGTGCAGAAGAGCTGCTTGCAGCAAAGTCAGCATCCAAACGCTGCCTGTTCTGGGCGGGGGGCTGAGCCCCACAGCTGCCATCACACACAAGGGACCAGGGGCCACCCTGGACCAGCCCTCAGCACTTCCCAGGGTCTCTGGGATGGGCCCCCTTTACCTCAGCCGGGGGGGAACCAAAGCAGCCGGGCACCGAAGCGGTGTCAGCTCACCCCGAGCCCCTTGCAAGAAAGCCCCTCCAGCAGAGCTCTCCATCCTCCTCCTCCTCCTCCTCCTCCTCCTGGGGCTCAGGGGCTGCCTGGCTGCCGGCGGTTGCACTGCCAGGACATTAATAAATAATTAGCCGGCAAAGTTCCACCAGGGAGCTTCGTTTGCTCTCCTCCAGTGGTGCCGCCTGCCCGGAGTGAGAGCAGCTATTCCCAGGAAGAGGGGCTGGAGGGGGTGGCATTTCCCCAGCCGGGCTGGCGGCTCCCCAAGCTCCTCCACAGCTGACTTCACATTCCAAAGGGATTCGGGGGGAGGAGGAGGAATAGGTAAAATCAATGAGAACCTATTTGGCGGGATAAAAGAACGTGGTTTTATTTATAGCACTGGCTGGAGCTGAAGTGTCTCCTGCTCAGGGAGACGGTGCTGAGGCGCTGAGGAGCAGCACAGCAGTGTCTGCACAGGGCTGGGAGATGCACCAGTGCCTGCTGCCCACCCCCCAGCAGCCAGCCCCACTGAGCCCCCAGTCCCCAACTCCCCAGAGTGCTGAGGGTGGCTTTGCTCGCCAGCCTGGCAAGGGGGGAACACTGCGGAGGGAATTCTGCTCTGAGAGCAGTGTCTGTGCTCAGGGGGTGCCAGGAGCTGAGCACCAGCCCCTTCCTATCACTCGTGCCCAGGAAGGGCTGCAGAAGCTGGGGACAGTGGTGGCCAGTCACTGCGGGGGATGCTCAGAGGAAAGCTGGTGACAAAGGAGGAGGGGGTGCTGTGAGATGGAGGCCCAGGAACAGACAGAGCCAGCCTGGCAGGCTGGGAGTCACGAGCCAGGAGATGCCCATGGACATCCCTGCCAGCAACAGCTGCTTGGGGAACAGCAAGTCCTTGCTCAGCAGTGCTGCAGATCCAAAGCGTCTCCCTCCACTGCTCACTGCCTTGGCCAGCTCTGCTGGTGCAGGAGGATCAGGACCTGCTCTGGTGATCATGGCACGTCTCTGGGATGAGGCAGTTAAAAGACAGAGAGGGAGAGAGGCACCCAGACTCTGAGCAGCCTCCAGGGAGAGGCAGGAGGAGCTGTGCTGCTCGGAGCCATCAGCAGAGGAGGATGAGGCCAGCCTGGGTCTCAGCCAGCCACCCCAATGCCCCTCACTCCTCCTGGGAGCAGCTGGCAGCAGGATGGTGGGGATACAGGAGACAGCCCAGCCCCTGGTGCTGTCCTGCCGGGCAGGGATGGGCAGTGAGGGGAGCCCAGGCAGCACCACCAGGACCAGAGGCAGCTCAGCAGGCAGGGATGAGGCAGGGGGGGCAGCGAGAGGCCAGTGGGGTGACATGGATGGGCTGTGACAGACACTGGCAGCACAGTGTGAGAGCTGCCAGAGCTGTGGGAGAGCCGAGCTCAGCCGGAATGAAAGGGACACGAAGCGGATGGTGCCATCCTGCCAGTCCCAGGCTGGCTGGTGCCCTGTGCCAGGCTGCTGTGGGCAGCACAGGGGGCACCGGCCCTGGAACAGCGAGGGGCAGGCTCGGGTTGCAGGCTGGGACGTCAGGCAGTGCAGAAAGAGCAGGGCAAGGTCTCTGACAGTGTGTTCCTTCCCCCAGATGAAGTGAGGTACAGGATGAGCCGAGTGCCCTGGGCTGCTGCCAGCCTCTCATCCCCAGGCAGAAGGGGCCGGCTGGCCCTGCTGTGCCAGAGCAGCCTGGGGAGGAGGACAGGCTGCTTCAGCTGCTGTGGGTGTGCTGCTTCTGTGGACAAATGAGTCACTGAAAGTGCCATAAGGAGTCACTGGGCATCCTGGTCCCCTGCTCGGCCCACACAGCTGGTGGGCAGCGTGAGCCATCGTGCAGGAGCCATCCCTACCCTCTGCTGCCTCTTGCTCCAGGAAATTCCCATCTGTTTCAACAATGCATCCACAAAACCCCTTTCTTGCTCCTTCACCACCACATTTGTCTCCTCACAGGTTTTCTCTGCAATAACTGTGTGGATTTGCCTCCCCAGCACGCTCCAGGCTGCAGGGTGGGGCAGGCTGCAGCCTGTACAGCGTCCCCCTGCACGGGTGCATCCCTGCAGCCCTCAGTGCTGGCCACAGGCTCCTCTGACAGAGCTGCAGCAGCCCCTGCTCCAGGGAAAGAGCTGCAGAGAGCCTGGCAGGTGGCACAGGGGAAGGGACCCTCTGCCAGGCACACACAGAGGGGCCTGGGGGGCTGTGGCACAGCACAGGCAGTGTCCATGGTGTCCTGGTGTGCCTGCGTGGGGGCTTTGTGGCACAGCGGGACATCACTCTGCAATGATGCTGAGAGAGCCTGGAGCAGGAATGGCTCAGCCCTGCTCCCTGGACAAGCTGGAATCTCAGAGCCAGGAGCCCACCTTGCCCTCAAAATCCACTTTTGTTTCCTAAGTCCCCTCCAGCCCCAGGGACCAGTCCCTCAGCCCTGTGGCAGAGAGGACATCAGACTTTCACTCCTTGCTGGCCATGGAGCATAACAGAGCCGTCCTGCTGCCAGCTGAGGAGGAGGAGGAGGAGATAGGAGCTCCCAGGTGCACACAGCTAATGAGGCACAGAGAGCATGGAGGGAAAGCAACACTCTGTCCCTGTGCTCGTGATCTCAGGTGAAGGATAAGGCTGAACAGGGCTGCAGCAGGGGAAGGGAAAGCAGAGCTCGTGGAAAGGAGCCAGGCAGAGAAACTCAGCGAAACCCTGGGCATGGCACTGCCAGCCGCCGTGCCCCGAGGGGAGCGGGGCCCCAGCGAGCAGCCGGGCGGATGGAGAGCGCTCCAGGGCAGGGCTCTGGGCAGCCTGGGACACCTTCCCCTTCAGCTGCCCCCAGTTCACCCAGCTCACAGAGCCTTTCCCCGTCCCCAGGGAGAGCGGCCACCGTGCCATCCCCATTTCAGGGAGTGCCAAGCAGAGCGTGTCACCAGCGGGGCTGGCGGGGACCCCGGCGCTGCGGATGTTGTAACTCGGAGGAGCCCCATTTGCCGCTGCCTCTCACCGCCTGCTCCTTACAACACTTTGCCATCCACAAACAGAGGCAGCTGCAACGTGAGAGCGAGGGCGGGCGGTGGCCGGGCCGGGGTGGCTCCTGCCCAGCAGGCTCCCATTGGCTCCTGCCCCTGTCCCACGCCTGGCCTTTGGCAGGCTCAGGGTACCTTCAAACCCTGTCCCCTCCTGACCGCTGGCCCAATGACATTACTCACTCGCTGTTGTTTTGAAAGGACATTCGCAAGATTTCCTGTTATATTTTCCCTCGGTGATGTTATCCCCAGCTCCTCCGGGCTGAGCATCGAGTTGCTGCTGCAGCAGCGGCGCGGTGACACGGGGCACTCCAGCACAGCCAGGGCTGCCAGGCAAGGGTGGGCACAGGGGGCTTAACTCTGCTCGAGAGCAGCTGACACCTCCTTGAGTCCGTAGATACAGAGAGCAGCAGGAGCTGGAGCTCTGGCAGCTGCTCTGGAAGCTCAGGGTCTGGTTGAGGAGCAAAGCTGTGAGCACATGGCAGAGCTGGCCGGCTCCTGTGCACAGGGCAGGTGTGTGACACGGGCAATGCCATGTCCCATTCACACCACGGCATCCCAGACACCATCCCTACCCAGTGCAGGTGTTTCTGAGGCTGCCACATGACTGACTTCTGAGAAGGTGGAGACAACACCACTTATAACATCGTGTCCTCCTTCGCCTCTCTCCTGGTGCTTCCGAAGCCCTTTTTATGAGTGTTATTCAACCAATTCCTCCAGAAACTGCACCACAGGGAAGTGGTGTGATCTCCATTTCATAGGTGAAAATAACCAAAAGGCACAGAAAAATGCTTGGACTGTGCAAAAGTCCAGAGCAGTCAGGAGCTGAAGCTGGGCAGGTTAACAACAACTTGCAGCCACGTCAGCAGCTGTACTTCATCCTGCAGATCCCACAGAAACCCAGAAGCAGCAGAAAGTCCACTTGGCCAAGATGCCCCCATTGTGCTCTGCTGTCCTCTGTCCCCCTCCCAGCACAAGGGGGTCTGACCCCAATGCCACATCCATTTTGCTGCAGGGCTGGAAGAAGCCCTCACCTGTCTGTTCAGAGGAGAAATGGGGCAGTGCAGGCTGGGCTTTGCTTTCCTCATGCTCCTCCACACTTGGGGTTGGCTGCTGCCAGGGGGGGTGTCCTGCAGGCTGGAAAGAGCTCATCTCCTCAGTGAGAAAGAAAGGGAGGAGGAAATGTGCTTGCACATGGACCAGAAGGGAAAAAAAGGTATTTCTGAAAAACCCAGCTATGCACAATTTGATTTTCAAATGACAATTGACGAGTAATTCCCACGAATGCTACTTCCTACTTGAGTGCAGATGGTGCAAAGGAAATCACGAGATACTCAAGTGCAAACCTCGCCTTTTGTGCAACAAATTCCTCCGAAGGGACTGGTGTGGTGAGGCCTTCCAACCCTGATAGGGCAAACCTCCCTTCTGTTCTCAGCTCATCCTCATCACACCGCAGCCTCCATCACTTGTATCTTCTGCAAAGAAAGGAATGCATGTCAGATCACTGCTCAGGGGGTCAGCTGGGAATTTGAGTCTCAGTCTTCAAGGACGTGCACATGCCCCAGAGGGAGGCAGTTTCCTTCCCTGGCCCTGCTGAGTGTGCTGTGCCCGCTGTGACTGCAGCTGGGAATCCTGGCAGGGCGTTCCGGAGCCCAGGCCTCCCACCCATGGGAAGAGAAATTTCACTGCTGGCAGGGCGGCCGGAAAAGCACCTTGGGTAAGTGTTTTGGCACTCAGTAATTAGTACTAGAGTGCAGAGCAATGAGGAAGAGTTGCTTTGTCCCATCCCAGCAGCCAGGCCACCCTGGCCTGCAGCTCTCAGTGTGACACAACAGACGCTGCCCCTGACATCTCCCTTTGGTGCAAGGCTTGGGATCATCAGGGAAAACCCAGTGTTGCTCCATTGCATGGTGTTCACAACATGTCCCGAGCCAAAAGGAGGCCAGAGGGAGTTAAAAGAGTGACTGGAAACAGCTCTGCCTTTGAAACAACAGCACAGAGAACACGGGCAGGCAGCGGGCCTTTCCTGCCAGAGGAAGAAGCACTTTCTGCTCACCCCTCAGAGCCTGGCACAGATCTCCCCACCCCGATAGTTCCACACCACTTTGCTCCATCAGCTCTTTACAGTGACCCTGTGCAGGTCTGTCTAGGCAGTCTGAGGGGAATCAAGGATTTGGAGCCATTAGGCTGCAGGTGTTGCCACTTGGTTGGTTGGGTATCAGCTAATTCAGGCTGCAGTGCCAAGCCCTGCTCTTTCCCATGTAATTGCTACGGGTAAGTAAATAGAACATTCATGAGATTTTTGGTCCCATCATTAATTATTTCTGAAAGGGCTTTTAGGATACGCCTCAAAACCCCAGACAGAAAGATGACGTGCGTGACATCAAGATGCTCACAGCAACAGCTGAAATGAAAACAAGGAAAATCAGAAGATCTTTGGCTCCTTTCTACTCTTTACTGCAGTCCCCTGGTCCCACTTCGTGCAGACCCACCGAGCCTGGAAGTGACCCCTGGCCCAACCGTGGCTCTCAGGGTTTTTGTATCTCCAAATATTACTCCAAATGGGGTGATCTGGGGACTGTTGAGAGGCACCTGGCGCTGTTGGATGCTCCCACTTTCAAACGCTGGCAATTTTAAGGTGCGAGCAGTGGCACTGCTCACAGTGGGTTCCCCCTGCGTGTGCGTGTCCCTGGGGAAGGCGCTCCTGCAGGAACTACTTTAAAAGCCCCGCAGAGAGCCTGGACGAGCCCCCTGCTCTGACCCGCTGCACCCAGCGCTCACACATCCAAACTCAGAGCAACCCAGGGGCCGTGCCGCGCCAGCGGGCGATGCTGGGCACCCCCCGTGTGACGGGGTGCCACTTCCAAGTGACACACAAAAAGCGCTGTCCCACGCGTGTCTTCAAAGCCCTCGGGGCGCTTCCTCGCAGCGATCCCCCCGCGCCCGGCTCCCGCAGCCGCTGCGGGCGGGGGCTGCGGGCGGCTCCGCGGGCGGGGGCTGCAGGCGGGGGCTGCGGGCGGCTCCGCCCCGGCGCTCCGCGCTCCCCGCCCCGCCGGCCGCCCGGCTCCCGCCGCCGCGCCTGCTGCATGCTCGGTGCTCAGCCCCAGCCGGAGGTGGAAGATGGCGGAGCCGGGGCCGGATTGCGGCTCTCTGCTCGACGAGGATCTCTCCTCCTTCGTCTTCAGTTACCTAGCTGACAGCCAGGTAGGCAGCGCGGGGGGGAGCTCTGCTGCGCGGCTCCCCGGCGCGCCGCAGCCGGAGCGGGGGGAGCGGACGGACCCCCCCGCTGCTTGCCGGGGCACCCCGGGGAAGAGCCGGTGCTGCCGGATGGTGCTGGGGTGCGGGGCCCCGCTCGTCCGCCCTGTGCTCCGGGGGTGTGCGGCGGTGCCGTTCTCCCCCCGGCTGCGGAGCCGGCCGCCCGCGGGGCTGTGCGCGCCCCTCCCGGGGCTCCCGGGCGGCCGCAGCCCCGCAGCCCCGCCGGCGCTTTCAGCACCACTCGCACGTGGACTCCCGCGCCCCCCCATTCCCCCATCGGCCGGCAGTTCGGGGGGGACAGGGGACAAGTTGATGGGTTGCGGTACCGAGCCACCCCCCCGGTTGTTAGGGCTCCCCCGAAGGTGGGGAGGGGGCGGCGCGGTGCGGGCGGTGGGGGGNCCGCAGGGGGCTGCGCGGTGGGGGCTGACAGAGCCGGGCTGTGGGATGAGTCATGCCGAGCGTCAATTCCACGCATACGGGCTGGGATCTTGGGGGATGGAGGTTTGGGGAGGGGGGGTGCGACAGCGACGGGGGTCTCGGTGCTGCGAGTCGCCGGCTCCAAAATGTGGATGGGCTGTGTTTTGGACGGAGCTGGGTATTAAAATCAGATTAAGGCTCCTTGGCAGCTCCGGCGGGATCACGAGAGCGAGCCGTGCTGGCTATAGGGCTCGCATGCTTTTCCATTTTGGGGGCTGCAAGAGAGGCGCTATACAATAAACCGGGCAGGAGCCGGAGCCGGGGCTGAGCCCGAGCACGGCCGCGCATTTCGCAGTCGGCTCGATGAGGCTGCTGCAAGTGGGAAGAGTTTTCTGTAGTTATTTATCATCCCCTCGACCCTTCACTTTCATAACCACGGATTACAAAATAGCTCAGATTGTGAAGCGAGCGCATTCATCCCAACCCTTGCTCTCTCACCAGTTCAGCCCCGCGATTGCAAACAGCCCGGGAGCGTGTGTGTTTGTGGGGAACAGCACCAGGGGCTAATCCTGCCGCCGTTTGGGTTCAAAACAAACACGGGCTCGAGACCTGGTAAATCAGATTTGCCCGCGGTGCGTGTGCCAGACAGAACCAGGCAGGGCTTGCCACCAGCCAGATTGATGTAGTCCCGGCACCTCTGCTCGCCTGCACCAGCGCCAGAGCGCTCCGGCTTGGCACGGGACCGGGCGGCTTCAGGGGGCAGAGCAGGGGGGAGGCAGCCTGGCTGCTTAACCGAGAGCTGCTGACAGGTTGATTACAGCAGAAGGGTCAGGAAGGGTGAGAAGTGGGCCGAGATTTTGTAAGCACTTTGTGGGATTTTTCCATTTTGTTGTTGCTGAGGGAGCCATTGGAAGAGAGGAGGCTGGTTGTGTGGGACACTGTCCCCTGAGTGGGCTGCGTGTATGGGATGCCATCCCCTGGCAGTATGGCACGAAGGCTGCAGCTCCCACCAGCCCCACTGCTCCCTGAGCAGGTGAAAGTTCCTGGCTCCACTTCCCTATAATAACCCTCCTGTTCTCCATGTGTTAATCATGACATGAAAAGCCCTTATGGTTGCAGCATGTGCCTGGAGGCTTGTTTCTCTTTTTCTTTGCTTTTTGGTCAGCATTTGATGAGCCGATTTAAGAATCTTATTCCAAAAAGCGACTGCTAAGGGAGGGGGAAAAAAAAAATCCTACGAATTGTCATCCTTCTCTGGTGCAAGCCCACCATGTTGTGAATATTCCCTGGAAAATTTGGAACTGTGAAATGGCCTGTGCTGAAATGAGACTATGTTGATGAAACGTAGTTAGCTGTGTCCCCTGTTTTCTCTCCCTGTCCCCGGCGTGCTCTCTGCTGGAGGGAGCAGCACAGGTAGCGCTGCTCTGAAATCTGCAGGTGTGGGAGGAGAGGAGCAGCGAGGGCAGCGTTGCAGCTCGCTGCAGCTCCCGTGCAGCCCCTCTGTGCTCTCCATCCGGCGCCTGCTTTGGATAATTCCATTTCCTCTTCTGTCCCCACGTGCGCTGAGGGGCTCAGGGCTGCGATGGGAAGCAAAGAGAAGACGGAAAAAAGGAAGAAAAAACAGCCCCCCCCCAGCTATGATTTGCATGCGTTTGCTTAAGAGCCGCCTGAAGTTGTAAGCATGTGTTGTGCTTGTACCTTAACCTCTGATGAAACTGGGGGAAGGCTCCAGCCCTGGCTCTGTCACATGCTGCCTTCTAACTGGGAGCGGGAGGCGGGCCGGGCTGGCGCTGACGTCTCTCCCCATTACTACTGTACGAGCCTCTGCTTACAACTGGGTTACTGACTCCTCTTGGAGCCCCAAAGCTGCTGCCCGAGGAGCCCAGTGCCCCAGCACGGAGCAGGTTATGCCGAGAGGCTGCGCTGGCAGGAGCCAAGGGATGATGAATAGTGGCCGTTTTCCTTCGTGGAAATTTTGAGGAACTGGGACTCTCCTGCTCTCTCGCCCGTGCTTCTCCCCGTCCTTGCTTTTGCAAGAAAGGCACAGTTGGTGCAGGTGCCAGGTGATCCCTTCCCCTCCAGAGGAGGAATCCTGAGCAGGGCTCTCGGGGAAGGTTTGACAGGGGTATCTGCATCAGTCCCTTATTCATAAGGGTTTGTGCTGAGGGTGCCAGCTAACCTCTATTTACATATCGAGGACAGCGATGATTCACGTGGTACCTGCATTGCTACAGAAAGAAAATCAGGGTTTTTCACTTGATATCTGCCTTTCTCCTGCCAACTCCTTTTTTTCTGGTTTTTTCCCTATTTTTTTCTAACAAAAAAAAAAAAAAAAAAAGTGATTTTGTTCTGCTGTGCCTCAAAATGTGTCATTTCTGGGCCTGCTTAATCCATTTTGTGCAATTCTGCTGCTCAGAGGTATGAAGCTGGTTGTAGCTGGTTCATCTGCTGGCACCAGGCACTGGGAAGTGCCAGCCAGGCAGCTCTGCTGAGAGCACCACGGAGCAGCTCTCAGCATCCCTGCGAGAAGCTGGAGCACTGTGCCTCTAACGGCTTCAATTCGTTTAAAAACCCCAAACAAAGTGCAGCAGGGGGGGAAAAAATAATAAAAAAAAACCCAGGCTGCTTCTCAGAGGGATGTTTAAAGATCACATGAACTGAAATACAATATTCCCTCTTTAACTTCCCAGCCTCCTGCTAACAGCTTAATCCATCGATGAGTGCAGGAGGCACAGCGAGCCCGCGCTGGGTTGGCGTTTCTAGTGCTGAGGTGGGGATGCAACTCTAATTTCTGATAGTCCTCACTGAGCTGACCGATATCCTGCTCTTTCTGTGGCTTTTCTCGTGAAGATTTGAGGTGGGTTTGGACAATGGACAGCCCGAGGGCCTGTGCAAAATGCATCCTCAGCTGCATTGCTGCAGCGTGGGTCGAAGGGCTGCTGCAGTGGCAGGGCTGGAGGAGGCTGAAGTTTTCTGGGAAGCAGGGTGGCTGTGTCCTGGTGGCTGTGCTGGAGCTAGGGGTGCTGGTGGCTGTCCCCACCACAGCAGAGGCTGCAGAGGCTGGCGAGCACAGCAGAGTCTGAGCTGAGCCAGGAGAGAGAGAGCAGCCGGAGGGAGAGGAGGGCTGGGCTGGAACCTGCCCCTCAGAGCCTCCCCCCACACCTGCCTGCTTCCCCCCGGGGTTCTGACCTGTGTTCCCCACCCCAGGGGTGCCCCACGCCGGGGCTTTTCCCCCACCTGCCTGCCTGCACATCCCTGCCCCGCTCTCATGCCATAATGGAAAGGCACCTCTCCAACAGGTGAATAATTAAGGGCTCAACGAGGGCCTCCAGCAAAGGGAGCTTTGTGAGGGAGAGGGATCTCTCTCACATTAACCTTTCCAATGTCAAAAGCCTTTTTGTAGGGAGGAACTCCACTTACACGAGCTCTTTGGCACGGTTGGCTGTCTAATTAAAAATGCTCTGGGAATGCCCTTTCCAACCCCAAACTCCTGTTTTTGGGGAATGGGTCCAATGTCTCTGGTGCAGGGCTGGGGACAGGGATGGCACAGGCTGGCTCCTGGCAGATGGTTTGTTGTGGTGCCAAGGGCAGGAGCCCACCAGGCTCTGAGATCCCCTTTGGTGGGGCTGGGGGCTGTGGCAGGATGTGGGAGCTGCAGTGCTGTAGTGACGGGACAGGGAGAATGGATTCAAGCTGAGACAGAGCAGGGTTACAGGAGACACTAGGAAACAATTCTTCCCTGTGAAGGTGGGAAGGCCTTGGCACAGGGTGCCCAGAGAAGCTGTGGCTGCCCCTGGATCGCTGGAAGTGTCCAAGGCCAGGCTGGAAGGCGTCCCTGCCCATGGCGGGGGGTGGAATAAATGAGCTTTAAAGTGTCTTCCAACCCAAACAACTCTATGATCCCATGAAGGACATGTTTCCCCCTGGCCAGCATGTGCCAGCACCATGGAGGCTTGGGGACATCCCCGGGCTGGGGCAGAGGCATTGAGCAGGGCCAGTCTGTGCTGCTGCTGCCAAATGCCACCACCGAAGCCACCACTTCTGCGTGCCCACGGCTCTGGGGAGATGCTGTCACCGGGGCAGGGGGCACTGTCCCCGTGGGGCTCTGCAGCCCTGGCTCTCAGGGAAGGGAAGGCTGTCCCCAGAGACGCGGCTCCAGTGGGACCACGCGTGTGGCGCTGGTCGGCCGCCACCGCGGAGCCGGGCCGCGAGGTGCTGGCAGGGCCTCGGCTGCAGACACGTTTGCCGGAGGAATCGGCTTCAGGCTCCCGCAGCTGAGCCCTGCTCCATGGCAACCCGGCGCGGGCTTATATTTCTCGTGACTGCTTGGCAGCCTGAAGTGATTTAGCAGGGGGGAACTCTGTCCGCGCCGGAGCCGCCGCCAGCGCGGCCGTGCCGCGGTGACCGCCACGCTCCGGCCGTGTGGGGCTCCAGCGCCCGGCCCACAGCCCAGGAGCGGGCAGGATCCCACCTCCTGCTGCCTGCAGAGCCACCTTCTCGCCCGGACAAGGATGTTTTAAGGTGCCTGTGCTTGTAGTAAGGAGGCAGGGACTAAAGGTTGAAGTTAATGGGGCGGGTGGTCAGGTGAGGTAGTGACCTACTTCCAGGGGCACGGGCACCGTAGGCACTGCGTGATGGTCCAGCCAATGTGTTTCCCTTCCCTTATCGCTCGGCCATTCTGCTTTTCAGCACTTTTCCTGAACTCTGGCTTACAAATTATTATTTATTTATTTATGGTGGTTGGTTTTTTTTTTTTTTTTTTTTCCGTTTTCTTTCAATAACGGGAGCTTCCGAGAAACGCCGAAGGACTTTGCACAGATCTGGCTGCGCTCAGGGCCTCGTCAGCCCTGTCCTCATCCAGCCCCGTCTCACTGCACTTCCCCACGTGGAGGCAACAGCCAAGGCCGAGCTGCTGCATTAAACCAGTTCACTTCTGAATTAACACGGAAAGAAAAGTAAAAGCTGGAAATCTCCTTTGGCCCTGGAAGATCTGGAGCCCGTTGGGGGTGGGGTTCTTCATGTGGCAAGCTGGTATCTGCTGGTGGGGGCTGTGGAGGGGCCGTGGCAGCCCTGGGGACACGGCCCCATGCAGTAGCCAGAGTAACCTTTGATCTCCCAGCAGCAATGTGGGGCTAAGGGAAAATACTTCCCTTATCTCACATCCCAGTGTCCCGAGGCAAAGCCGGCAGGCATGGGAGCTGGGTGGGCACCCCAGCACCAGGAGCTTCCCTGGAGGGAGCATGATGATGCTGAAGGGTGCCAGGAGCTTTTTCCATCTGTGTCCCCTCCGTCCCCATGGCCCCCTGCCCACCCAGATGGGGACAAAGGCAGGAGAGCCCATGGAGGGCTGATGTGACACTTCTCCCCTCCCCTGGGATGAGCAGTACATGCTTTATATGGATGTTTTTGTGCTGAGGTGGCGCCTCCAGCTCTTGCAGGGACTCCAGTTGCAGGGCAGCAGCATATCTTTACTGAGATGCATTTTCTGAATTCTTCCTGTGCGCCCTGCGGCCGGGGCAGCACCGCAGCCCCTCTGCTGAGCCAGCCACGCCAGGCCCCTCGGTTCCTGTTTCATTTTGCTGCCATTTGGCTCAGAGAGCAGCAGCTCAGCACTGCTGTCCCTTCTGCTCCCCGCTTTGTCTGGGGGGGCTGCAAGACACGCTGTGTCCCCAGCATATGGGGGGACGGTGTGGGAAGTGTCATCCTTTCACCCCCGCTGCCAAAAGCTGCCTTCCCCACCTATTCCCCGAGGAACCCTCATTTCCTAATTTTCATGGACGTCAAGAGCAAGGAAATCCTGTGGCGAGGGCCGAGCGTCCTGGCCGGGGCTGTGAGCTGAGCTGGGGCAGCCTGGGATGGAAGGAAGCCCAGCTGCTTCTCTTCATGTTTGTTCTCCTCCCTCCTGCGCCCTGCAAGGGGGGATGTGGCTTTCACAAGTGACAGCTGGGGACCTGGCTGTCCTGCCACGAGGTGACCCACGGCTGGAGCAGCCCCAGCTGTCCCTGGGGGTGCAGCATTTTTGCTGAACGTTTTTTAGCCAAGTTCCTAGGTAGGAGGGAGTCGTGTTGTTATTTTTTCATGAAGAAAGTGCATCTGTAGCTGCAGGGTGTTCAGGAGCCTGCCATGACCCCTTGCATGCATGCAGGACTGGCACACTGGGCTGCAGCCGGGCTGGCTTGGAGCTGAGACCAGCACTGGTCACCCCGAGGCCATGGCTGGGCACGTGCCAGGGTGACAGCCAGGAGCTGGAGGTGACAAACACGGCACTCACAGCTCTCTGGAAGGAATAAGCAGGGCCAGCCTCTGGCGCTCTTTCCCCTGCAGAGGCCAATCCCTCTGCCAGCACGGTGTGGTGACACCGGTGGGCACAGAGCTGGTGGCCGTGGTCCTTTGCTCCACGTGTGCTGCCAGGCAGAACCCACACTCCTGGGCTGGGAGCAGGGCCAGATCCCACTGCCCGTGTGTGGGACCGGGGCTTGCAGGCAGAGCTGGCCAGGGGCTCACCTTGGCTGGTGCCAGGTGAGCTGCCAGCCCCCGCTCCTGCCACGCACAGGCTGCTCACTAGGCACCAGCACGGCGGGGCTGAACTTTGTCCAGCTTCAGTCCTGATTTCTTGGCACCTTCCCTGCCTCGCTGCAAATGTTTGCATCTTCCACTGCCCTTGGCTTCCAGCTAATTAAACTTTGCATTCCTGTTGGCTCCCTGCAAACCGAGGCTGCTTCCCTTTGCCCCGGGCTGGGGGACCTGCGGCTCTGCCTGTGCCAGGTGTGTGTGGCTCAGGGCCGCCTTCCTGCATCTTCGTGGCAGGAGGATTTTCAAAGCTCCCCTCCAACAGCATCAGCCCCAGAGCTCTGCACAGCTGGAGATTTAAACCACCAGCATCGTTTCTCCTTTTGAGCAGTCTTGCACACAGTCACGACCAAACCGTGCTGATAATGAAAAGAAAAAAAAAACGCAATTTTTTTTTCTTAAAAAGGAAGTTTCTGTTTCTGTGTGGGCCCCACAGGGAGGCTGGCGCATGCGGGTTTCGAGTGCTAGAACCCATTTCCCAGGTAACAGAACTCCAGCCTGTGAGAACTGTGTGGTTTTCTCAGGCTGAAAGGTTGGACGGTATTTGAGCTGCTTTTTTTTTTCCTTGTTGCCGTGTCCTTTTAAGAAGGAATAAGTATGTCTATTTATATGTATTTTGAAAATGAAAGCACGTGGCCCGTGTCCCCAGAAACCCTCACGGTACATGTTATCACCCAGCTCTGGGGGGGACACTGCTATGCTGGTGACCACCCCCAGCCCACCCCAGCAGCAGAACTGGGGAGCAGCCCCTGGAGCTTGGGGTGAGCTGTGGTAGGTGCAGAACACTCTCCTGGGAATCCTCCATGGGACCAGAGGCTTTGGGATGTGGAAGTGGATGCAGCAGGAAGGAAGTTGGTGGCTGAGAGGAGAGCGATGTCATGGGGGGAATGTTGGGACAGCATGGGTGGGAAGGGCTGGAGCTGCTCACTTCCTTTACTCTTGTTGTCTCCTCCTGCCCATGCTTTGAGTGGTGCTGCCTGGCCTGCCTGCAGTGCTGGCTTCTTCCTTCCTCTGCCAGGGCATGTGGGATGCAGAGTGGTTTCTCTGGGGAGAACTGAGGGTCTGCCTGCCCTGGCTGCCTCCTCTCAGTGTCCACCAGTGCCCGCTGCCCAGAGGAGCTGCAAACCCATCTGCACATCCAGCTGAGTCAAAAATACATGAAAGGCAGATTATCAGGGGGAAACTGTCCTCATCTCTGCCGCTCACTTATGGCAGTGCAAGGACCTGGAAATACAGCTTTCAAGTTTCTCTCTGTATTTATGTAACCCAAACGAACTCTTTTTTGGAAAGAGCCACTCTGTCTCATTTAGATACCTAAATATAGCAGCCTCTCTGGAGGGAGGATTAGCCTGCTAGTGCCCTGGCGGGTATGGGACCTTTGTGCATGGCTGTTATGGGGAGTTTGAGCCTCATTCAGTGGGGCCTGGGGGGATTATTCCCCTTGCCATTATCAGGGTGGGCTTGCAGTGTTCTGGGTCAGCGAGGAGGTCATGGCAGTGACCGGGTTGGGAAGCACAAACCTGTGGACTGCAGGGTTTTTTCTAAATGTCTCGATGCCTTTTGAGGCCAGGGCCCTTCTATGCCCAAACATGCTGTTTGTTACTGTGCCACCACCTCCCTGTGCAGGGAGGATCTGTGCTCCAAAGCACTGAAGCAGAGCTGAGCTATGGGGTGAAACCTCCACGTCCAGCCCTGCCAAAGGGCCCCGTGGGGCTGCAGCACCTCGGGCTGATCAGTCAGGGCTGTTGGGGATGAATCACCCCCACAACGTGGCACTGGGTGGAAAGGCAGGGAAGTGCAAGGGTCCTTCTGCCTGTAGGTGCACCTCAGGTAAGGTGCACCAAGGGAAAGGTGTGGGACCAAGCCGTTGAAATGCCAGGCTGAGAGACACCTCACATGTGCCATTTCCCTTTGCCAGGGATATTCAGGGACGCCCACCCTCCTGGGCACCAAGGCCTGCACACTTCTCTGAGATGCAGGTGTTAGAAGAATCTGGGCACTGTGCACATCCCATGGACCCACTTCTGCTTCTTCACACGCACCAGAGCTCTTTGCCTTTGGAGAGCACAAGAGATGGGTCTGACCATGTGGTGGGGAGCTCTCATGCACCCCTGGCACCTTGCACTAAGCGTTGCACCTTGCACCAAGCATTGACGGGAGCTGAGTTTCTCAGCAGTGCACAGGGTGACCTTTGCTTTTGTCTTGTAACATTTCCAACTGCCCTGCAAGCGAGGGTGCCATGTGTCACTTCCAAGGAAGTGGGGGATGGCTGTGTGTGTGTGCTGGTGTCCCAGGGACTTGGTGACACATGCTGCAGGAGTCTCTGCAGCTGGCTCATTTTAAGAGTGTGGAGAGGACACCCTTGTGTTTCCCTCTGCTCCTGCCTGCTTTGCAGTGCTGACACAAGAGCAGCTCCCTGGCCTGGGGCTGCTGCAGGGGCTCCTTGGGACTGGGAGACACACAGGAGCCACCTTGTGTTTTCTGCAGAAAAGCAGAGGGTCCCTCAGCTGTTTGAGCACTGCCTCTGTGCCTTTGATGTGCTTTTGGCTCTGCCTCCCTGCACACCTCATCCCCCCGCTGCCCATCCTTGCTCCTCCCTGTGCCCCGTGCCCAGCTCAGAGCTGCGCAGCCTGTGGTGTGCCGGCTCCTCTGCCATCCCCCTGGGGCAGCAGCCACCTGGCTAAACCCTGGGACCCCGGGGATGTGTCAGTGAACACCTGCACGCTGGCTTCACACAGTGCCCTTGGACAACCTTGCGAGCCCCGCTGCCGTGTCCCCTCAGCTGCCGGTGCACCGCAGGGACAGGCAGGTCCTGTTTGGGCACTGCCTTACTCAGGTGGGTGTTGTTCAACCCTAGCAGGGTACAGGTGAAACGGAGAAGGCAGAGGAAGTAGAAAAGGAGGAGGTGGAACGGTGGGCTCCATGGGGAGGGCTCGCAGTGTCCCCAGGATCCCCGAGCTCCTGGCAGATGGCTGCAGCCCTCCCGCCCTGCTCCGAGGAATACAAATGTGCGGCAGATACGGTTACCCGGCCCGGCAGCGGTGTTGGCTTTCATCTAGATCGATATCCCTGCCGGCCTGCGTCTGCGGGAGCGCTCAGCTGGCAGCACAGGCCTGTCCAGGAGCAGACACCCGCCGAGGCTCTGCAGCCCCTGCCCGTCCGTGTGTCCGGCTGCCTCGGCGTGGAGGCAGCGCCGCTTTCGTGCTGTCCGGCTCCGTCATGCGTAAAATGTAATAAATAGGGCCATAAGCCTTTTACAAAGTCTATTTCCACTCTTGGATCCGGGATTTAATGCATGGCTGCTTAGAGAGGCTGAGGATTTCAGGGGTCAGCAAGGCTAATTGCACTGCTGGAATAAAAGGGTGCGTGGTGAGGATCCTGCCCGCAGGCGGGAGCGGGTGCCGGGGGTCTCAGCCCCCTGTCCGCTGCTCTGGCCCTGTGTGCTCCCTGCCAGCAGCCCGGGAATGCCACGGCCACGTGTGGCAGCTTGGCGAGGGCTGGGGTCCCCAGGGAGGTCTCTTGGGGCCCGGGAGGCTGAGCCAGCTGGGGAGTCACATGCTGCAGGTGTTCGGTTCCCTGCTGCTCCGTGGTGTCTGTGTGTGTCTGCCCAGGCACGGCTGGCTGGAGCACTTGATCTTAGATTACCTGTAAGCCAGGGAAAGCCTCTGCGGGGCCAAGGGCCAGTGAGGATCAGGGCTGTCCCGGTGCCAGCTCAGCCCCAGCCTGCAGCATCTCCTTCAGCTGCAGAGAGGAGCTGGGTACCATCCTGCCAGGCTGTGCCAGTGGGCCCTGATGCCACAAACTGGGATGTGAACAGATGTGTGTTCTGTGCCAGGGAGACAGCCCCACTGGGAATGGAAAAGCACTGCTGGGGGAGAGACCTGAATGGGGGATGCTCCAGTGCTGGGTGTGCTGGGACTGGGAACAGGACCTGGACAGAGCTTTCCTGGAGGTGCCAGGGAGGGGCTGATGGGATGTGCAGGCTCTGCATCACCAGAACAACCGGCAGCCACCCGCGCCCTGTAAGGAGGGGGACCCAGATGCCCCGAGGCTGCCGGGCGTGCGCCCTGTGCCAGCCGCTCGCTCTTGCGGGGCTGGCAGGGCTGTGCCGCCGGCCACGGCAGACGGAGGACGCCAGCTCCGCTCAGTGACTTCGCTGGCTGATCCCGTCATCTCCATCTCGCGCCAAGTGCTGAAGTCGCCATGGAAACCGGCATGGCAGCAGCCTCGCCAGCATCCTCACTCCCAGCGCCCGGCCGGTGCCACGCCGGTGGCGAGTGACCCGTGGCAGCCTCGGCCACCGCTGCTGTCCCCGTTCCTCGAGGGTGTCAGTCCCGCTGCTGGGCTCGGGGATGTGCACGGGGCCCTTCCCCGGAGCCACGGCAGGGCCTGATCCATTAGAGCTCCTCCATCCTGCAGAGCCTCGCAGGAAGCACAAAGCGAAAGCCCCAGAGTATTGCTATTAATAGTACCTGCTCAGAAAGTTATCTTTAGCTGCACTGCTCCCACCTTCATTCATAACAGCCATGGCACAGGCCTGACTCTTCACCCTGCTGCTGGAGTGGCTTTGAGGTAACCCCGGCATCCCCAAGTCCCCCACTCACCTGGGCTTCCACCACTCAGCAGCCTTTCCTCTGCCTGTGGGGAGGGATGGGCTGCAAACCTTTCCCTGTAGTGGGAAATAGAGCTGGATTTCTTTTCCAGGGTTCATTTTTCTGTGGTGACCGTAACTCTGAACTCTGCTTGGCTTTGCCTCTCCTCCCACGTCGCTCCTGTGCAGCAGGGCTGTGTGTTGCCAAAGGCTTTCTCCCTGGAGCATCCCTGCTGGAAGTCCACTCTGGTGCTGGGATTTTGCTTGATCAGTGGAGGAGGCAGTGCATGAAGTCGACTGTTGGGGATGGAGTATTTTCCACTTGTATTTCAGTGGGTGTTTTCATAGGTTTCAAGCTGTGGTCCACCCTTCCCAGCATCTTTCATCTCCGGAGCTCACACAGCTCCTGGGAGGGTGCAGGGCTTTGAAAGGGCTTTGAGGATTCAAGGGCTCATCCCACTGCTTTGAGGCAGCATCTCCCACCGTTGCCAGGGAAAGGCCTGTTTCTCCTATTCTTGAACTCGGCAGTCACCGAGTTCCTCAGGTTCCTGGGTTAATCTGTTCCTGCCTTTAATGAGCTGCCTCATTAAAGTGTTTTTCCCTAATAACCAACCCTCCGGGCTGGGTGATGTTCAGCTGCAGACAACTGGAGACCTGTAGGCTGCAAAGGGCTGTTCAGGCTGTGTGTGGGGTGCAGGATGAGCATCATCCCTCTTCTCCCACATGGTGCCAAAAAGGCTGTGAAGGGAGCAGCTCAAAGCACCTCAAATCTGCCTCTCCTGGGCTCCAGCACCAGATCTACTGCACCCACAAACTACAGGGCAAGCTGTACTGAGGGTGGCATCTGCCCTTGGGGTGCAGCAAACTGGGGATACTGGGACTAACCCATCCTGCTGCAGAGTCTTCCTACAAAATGTTCTTACCCAGAGGTGTGCAGCACAGGGGTTGGACATCGCCCTAGGAGCCAAACCTGTGGGTGCATGCCTGCACCCCTTGGGCTGGGAGGCATCTGCCCAGCCCTAATGAGGGGGTTTGAGCTGCTTGCCTTGGTGCCTGGGAGCTGATCTGGCTGGTTTGGATAAATGGAAGTGGAAATCGCCCTCCTGGGGGCCTGCTCTGTGTGGAGGAGTGCACACACAGCTTGCAGCCGTGGCCTCCTGGGAGCATCCATCCTGCAGGCATCTGTCTCACCTGGTCCCCTTGTGCTGCAGGCATCTGTCCCACCTGGTGGCTTTGTGGTGGCTGCTCTGGGCGAGCAGGAGGAAGGGTGGAAGCCCTTGGAGCCGTGGCTCCAAAAGAGCAGCTTCAGCAGAGCCTCTGGTGAGGCGGCAGCTGCCACAGCCCCTGTCCCCAGGCCGTGGTTTTTAGGGTGTCAATGATGCAAGGCAGGAAGGTGCCTGCTTCTGGGGCTGCTCCATTTATATTTAGCTGACCCAGTTGCTGAGCGGGGGCTGCTGGTCCCTCCTGGTGCTGCACTTGGGGTGCTGTGATGGAATGCAGGAGCAGCATCCGGCTGGGAGCACAGGGCTGGGCTGCATCCTGCATCCCTGCAGCCTGCATCCCTGCATCCTGCATCCCTGCAGCCTGCAGCCTACTCTGGAAGGGCTGGACTGTGCTGGCACCCACCCTGCATCCTGCCAGCCCCTCAGCCACCCTCCCAGCCTCCCCCATCCAGCAGCACCCCAGATTTCCCCAGGGAAGGAGGAGCTGTGGTGCCCCAGCAGAGTTGGAGAGGCAGCAATTGCTGCTGCAGGGAGCAGCCTGAGGTTGTGCACAGCCGGAGGCAGGAGCAGGCACTGCTCCAGCCCCGCTCCTGGAGCCATCCCATGGGCTTCTCCTGCCTCTCCATCCTCAGCTCACCCCGGCAGCATCCTGCTGCTGTCTGCGGTGGGTGCTGCCGGTGTGTGAGGGGCTTCAGGGAACTCCTGGAAAGCGCTGGGCTGCCAAAACACATCCTCTCAGTGCCAAGCACCTGCGAGGCAGCTGCTTCCCCAGGGCAGGAAGGAGATAAAAAGAAAATCTCTTTCAAAGGCAGGGTGGCCTCCTCCCCAGGATCAGGGCGTGTGGCCAGGATGCCTTCCCGAAAAGAGCCACAATCCCTGCGTAGTGAGGGGCTGGAGGGGACATGGTGTTCCCATCCTGGTGTCCCTGTGGCTGCGTGTTTCCAGGGCTGTTGTGGTTGGCACACCTGGAGAAAGGCGAGTCCCCAAGGCAGGTCAGAGCAAAGCACTTGCTGCGGAAAGGGAAATTAATTATGGGCACTTTGCTGCGCTCCAAGTGACTGCAAAGGCTGATGTTTCTCCTGTTGGCCCATAAACTAATTGTAACGGCAAAACCTCAACAAAAGCCAGGCTCTTAAATGCTTTCTTAATTAATAATTCTCAATAATCACTTGACGTCAATGACCAATTGAAACTTTGGAGAAGGGAAGTTGTTGCTGAGTGCCCGGTACCTTTGCTCCTCCAGTCGCTGCAGCTCTGATGAATCCTGCAGAAAAGCACCGGGAAGGCCAAGCCCGATGTTTTTAAAGGAAAACATTAAGCAGGAAAAACGTGAATATTCACGTGAGTGTCCACAGGGACAAGAGCAGGGAAGCTGAGCAGTCACTTGGCTCTGCTGCTCCCTGCTGAGCAGCCAGCAAGGGATGGCAATGCAGGCACCCAGAGGGGTGGCACCCAGGGGTGTCCCCTTCCTGTCCCTCTGGTGTGCTGGGCCCCCAGGGACAGCACGAGTGGAAAGGAATCTTTTCAGGGAGTCCATATTCCTGGGGTCTTTAAGGTCCTGCTGAATGTCCTGTCCCATGGAGGGTCCTTGGTTTGTCATGTGCCTCCTTCTCCTCCTTCTCTTTCTCCTCCTTCTTCCCACAGCCTGTCTGAGGTCAGCATCTCCCAGCTCGGCCCTGCCAGGCCTGAAAGCATCACCAGCTGGATTTTATTGGGTGGGACTTGAGTGGTCCCCAGTCCATCTACTGTTAAGTGGAGCCTCTGGAAAGCTGCCATTCATCTCCCTGCAGTGCTGGTGGCTGCAGCACAGTGCTGGGAGGGTTAATGTCCTCCTCCTCCTCCTTCTTCTCCTCCTCCTCCTCCTTCTCTCAGCTTCACAGCCATCTTAAAACTGCTGGAGCCAGGGCTGTGCACTCACTCCCTGCTCCCACTCCTTTTACAGTATGGGCTGGCTGGCCAGGGAGCCCGGCCTGCTCCTCCATCCATCCAGCTCTTTTCCTTCTTTGGATGTGCCCTGCTCCGGCTGTCTGGGCACTGCCTCCCCCCACGGGACCCGTGCCCCTGGCGAGGGGCGATGGCCAGGGCCAGGGGCTGCCATGGCTGGCTCAGCAGTGCCAGGGTGAGATTTTTTGCCCACGTTTCTCCAGGGCAGCGCTGGGTGTCTGCCAGGGTAGATGCCAGCAGCTCCCGGGCACCGATGGCACTGAGTGAGCACTTTATACCTGCACATCCCTTGGTGGGCACTGGGAAAATCCTCCCGCAGGAAAGGTGGGAGAGGGTCACAGCTGGCAGCCAGAGGAGCATGAGGAGCGTGGCAGAGGGAGCAAGGAGCTTTGTGGCACAGTATCCCATCCCAGATGGGCACAGCCTGCTCCCAGCAGGGCAGCAGCACTCCTGCAGTGGGGAAAAGCAGTGGGAGCCCTCCAGTGCAGGCAGCAGAGAGGGCAGAGCCTCAGGCAGGCAGGCTCTGCTCCCCACTGAGCTCTTCCCCTGCCTGTCACCCCTCACAGCTGGCCTCGGGCTCCCAGGGGTGTTGCTGGCGGCCGTGGGAGAGTGGCTGAGCCTGTGCTGGTGGCCAGGCACAGCCCCAGCCCTGTGTGTGTCAGGACAGCAGCAGCACGTGCTCCTGCCTCTGTACCCCAGTGTGGCCTCTTACCCAAATACCAGCCACTGCCCAAGGGTTTGTGCCCCTCCTGGTCTGGGGGAAAGCAGGGGAAAGGCCTCTGGGGCTGAGGGGGAGGCAGAAACAGGGTGTCCCTGTGTCCCCTCTGTGCTGCTTCAGCAGATGTCAGCACAGGGAGAGGAGCAGGTCACCCAGGGATCACATCTGGGGATTTTTTTGGTTGCTGAAAGTGCGTGCATAGGATGGTGCCTGGAAAGGGAATGAGGGGAGAAGGGGGAGCAGCCCCAAAAGTTTTGGTCCCCGTGGGTCAGTGGCAGGAGCAGTGGGGACACCCTGTGGGGGTCAAGGACCTGTCATTCCAAGTGGCTTTTTCACGAGCCTGGTGCCTGGTCCTGCCTGTCCCTGTGTGGGAACAGCAGCCTGAGATCCCTTGTGTCCCTGGTGTCCCTGCAGCCACCAGGCTCACAGCAGGGACTGTCACCTCTGTCCCTGTTGGGGGATGCTCCTGGGGCTGTGTCCCACCCTGCAGTGCCCAGGTGTGACAGGGTGGGTGTGCAGCGGGAGTGCCAGGCAAGTTCCCAGTCCCCTCCCAAGCAGGTGGCACAGTGAGCACCAGGCTGCTTCTGCTGCTGCCACCACTCCACCCCACTGTCCCCAAGGAGGATGAGGCAGCCCCAGCAGACCCCACAGCTTGGGAGACCCTTGAGAGGTCCCAGTAGCAGTGTGTGGGGCAGGACTGGTGCTGCTGTGGGTCCAGCTGCTCTCCAGCAGGGATGATGAATGGCTTAACCCTCTCCTGGCACTGCCAGCCTTCTGCTTGGCCACTGGGGTGGCACTGGGGGGAAGGCTGGGGAGCTGGGGGTGGTTCCTTTGGCCAGGCTGGGCAGGGGGCTGGCAGTGCTGGCCACCCAGGGAGCCCAGTGTGACCCAGCCAGGAGCCTGGGAGGCAGGGGGCATGGCAGCACAAGGAATGGCAACATGGGGGATGGCAGCAGGATGGGATGGAACAGGATGGGATGGCAGCAGGAAGGATGCAGCAGGATGGATGCAGTAGGATGGATGCAGCAGGATGGGATGAAACAGGATGGATGCAGCAGGATGGGATGGCAGCAGGAAGGATGCAGCAGGATGGGATGGAACAGGATGGATGCAGCAGGATGGGATGGCAGCAGGATGGGATGGAACAGGATGGATGCAGCAGGATGGGATGGCAGCAGGATGGATGCAGCAGGATGGGATGGCAGCAGGATGGATGCAGCAGGAGTGGGGGATGCTGTGAGTCCCAGCAGGGCCACAGCCCAGCCTGCCTGCCTGGCCAACCCTCCATCCCTCCTTTTCTCCCCTTTCTGCCAGCTGTGCTGATGGAGGCACACAGGCCTCCTGCCAAAGGATGGGTGGCTTTCCTGTGGCTTCCCTGCTGCCAGAGCACAGGGATGGCTCCTCACCCAAGCACCAGTGCCAGTGCTCAGCCTGGCTGCCCAGCCTGGCTGCACTTGCTGTCTCCCTGGCACTACAGGCAGGGGATTGTCTGCCAAGCACCGGGGTCACACCAGGATTTATCTCTGCTGCACATCTCAGAGGAGAGGACATGGAGGCACCCATGGCTCTCTGCCCCTCCTGTCTCTGTGCTCCAGCTGGGGCTGGTTTGCTTGAGGAAGATCCCTGATTTTGGCAGTGGGGAAGCTACAGGAAAGCCACCCATCCTTTGCCAGAAACCTGGGTACCACTCACCAGGAGCAGGGGCACCCCCTTCCCACCCAGGACCTGCTCAGGCCAGCACATGTAAACCCTTGTGGGATGCAGAGTGAGGGATTTGGACTCAGTCTCATCTCTCAGGAGACACCCAGAAAAGAGCCTTGTGGATTATTTTATGCTTTGCACCCCGTTTGTGCCAGTGTGAGCCTGTGGATGTGTCCAGGCAGCCCCGGGCATGGGTGAGGGGAGCAGCAGTGCAGCCCCTGGCTCCTCTCACACCAAAGCCAGCAGCTGCAGGATAATAAATGAGGAGTCTATATTTAGACCCTGTGTCTGGAGCAGCGTCACGGCCTTGCCAGAGGGTTTTACCATTCACCACAGGCAGGTTTCCCTGCTCCTCCAGCTCCATGCCACCTCTGCAGAAAAGCTCATCAAAGACATCCAGCTGGAAAAGCATCCTGAGCAGAAAAACTGATACCTGCACAAAATCTCAGCCGAGGGATGCCAGAGCAGAGCATTCCAGGGAGCCTTGGAAGGAGCTGGCTTGGGGCCCGTTTCGTTTGGCAAAAGCTTTGTTTTGTTGCACAGAATTTTGTAGTAAAGAAAACGGGGATGGAGCCATCCCTTGTGCCACCCCAGCCCCGAGTCAGCCCCTGTCCCAGCCCTGCTGCTGGTGCAGCCAGGACAGCTCTCACCCCCTGGAGCTGCTGATCCCTGTGGTCCCTGAACCCCCCCAGCAGCCTGGCTGTGCCACTGCAGCTGCCAGGAGCAGCTGGGGTGGGGAGGGGACAGTTCCTGATGGAGCTGGGGCTGCTGGCAGTGCCTGGGAATCCGTGCTGAAATTCCAGGAGAGGCTGGAGTGTTGTGCAGAGAGCCCTGTGCAGAGCCAGGCTCCCTCCCAGTGCTTTCCTGGCATCCCAGAGTGCCAGGCTGGGGCTGGCTTGGGAACGAGGGGATTTGCATGAAGATTCCTGGTGCACTCATCTGGGATTTTCCCCGTGTGTTGCAATGGCAGAGGATGTTGGGAACAGATGCTGTCCACTGCTGGCTCCTCCTGGCCTGGGGAGGGTTTCTCCAGGCACAGCCAAACACTGAGCCCTTGCCATGAGGTGTGAGTGGCAGAGGCAGCTGGTGACAGGAATGTGACCAGCTCTGCCCTGTCCTCTGTGCCACCAGGACTTTTTCCCTGAACCATTCCTTCCACAGGGTTCCTGCACCTCCCAGGGATGGGAAATGCCAGTGTGAGCACGGTGCTGGGTAAAACTCAGCAGTACTGGGGCAAACAGCCCCTTCCCACTGCTGCACAGCCCCACACCCTGCTCCCAGCTGGGCACCATGGAAGCTGTGGCTGCCCCTGCATCCTGGCAGTGCCCAAGGCCAGCCTGGATGGGGCTGGGAGCAGCCTGGGATATGGGAAGTGTCCCTGCCCAGGGCAGGGGTGGAACAAGACCTTCAAGGCTCCCTCCCAGTTCAAACCATTCCATGATTCTGTGAAGGGTTCACAACCTTCCCTGTGCCTGCCCGTGGTGCCAGCTGTGCCTTGGCACTACAGGGACACTTGAGGACACCCCAAGGACACCCCAGTGGCAGAGCTGGCTCACAGCTGAGCTGGGGAGAGCGGCACATGGTGCTGGGGGTCAGTGAGCCCCCTGCCTGCCCGCCACACCCCGGGGCACCCCACGGAGGCACAGCCCCTCACCCAGAGCAGGCATGGTGTGTTCAGCGTGGGGACAAGGCACCCACAGAGCTTGGGCAGCTGCCCAGGGCACTGGCAGCCGTTTGGGAGGAGGAGGAGGAGGAGGAAGGCACCTGACTGCCAGGCAGGAGTCCAACTAGTTGAAACAGCTCCCGTTGTGGTTTGCATAACCCAGCCTGGCTGGGCCAGCTCTGGGTACACACGGTGTCACCTGGGCACCGGGCTGGCACTGGGGCTGCTGGGCAGGCTGAGGGGCTGCCTGCTCTGGTGCCATGCCCGCTGTGCCCTCTGTGCCCTCCGTGCCCTGCTGTCAGGCTGGGAGGGCAGGGCAGGCTGTTCTCCTCCAGCTGTGGGGCTGTGGCCCAGCAGTGTCCCTGCGAGTGCCTGGCAGTGCCACACCGAGCACAGCCCTGCTCCCGCTGCCCTCCCTCCCTGCAGGACCCTCCAAGGTGACACTGCAGGCTCTGACAAGGGCTCCTGGCCACGTTCCCACCTGGCAGCCCCTGTCCTGGAGGCAGCAGAGGGACAGGGATGGATAAGAGCGAGGCAGGGCTGGAGCTGGAGCTGCTCACATGACTGGGCAGCTGTGCCAGGCTCTGGGGCCACGCAAAGTGCATGAAGGTGGCACACTTAGGTTGGCAGCCTTAACCCCTGCCAGCCCTGCACGGCGTTTCAGACCACCTGGCATGTGGCACTGCCAGGCTGGAGGTGGTTTTCCCCACCCCAGAGAGGACCCCTGGCTCTGGTGGTCCCAAGGCAGGGGTGGCTGCTGGGTCAGAGCAGTTCCTGTCACACCCGGAGCTCAGGGCTGGGTTTCAGGCCAGCCTGCCCTGGGGTCTCTGGCTTTCTGTTGATCCCTGGATTATCTGGGGTCAGAAATAGAGGGGGACAAGGCTTGGGGGCAGGCAGGCTCAGGGCAGGGTGGCACAGCACGTGGAGCAGTTACAGGATCTGATTTAGTGTAAGAACTCGTGCTGTGGGCTTCACCCCGACTGCTTTGGGAGGAGCAGAGGGGCCCCCAACTGCTTTGGGAGGAGCAAAGGGGTCCCCAACTGGTTTGAGAAGAGGAGAGGGGCCCCCAACTGGTTTGGGAAGAGGAGAGGGGCCCCCAACTGGTTTGGGAAGAGGAGAGGGGCCCCAGCTGCTGCCGCAGGGAGCGGCCAGCTCTCCCCTCCTCTCATGCCCTGTTGGAGCCTGCCTGGGGTTTTGGGGAGGGGAAAGGTGTGGTCCCTCACAGGAGAAAATTTGGACTAGAACAAAGCTTTGTGGATGTGGGTTTGCATGTGCTCCTGGAGGAGCTTCTTGCCCTCGTAGGGTTTTTGTATCTGGAGATCTTGGAGCAGTTTCTTTCCAGGGTGAGTCAGTTGTTTGCAGAGTAGGAAACCCGAGGAAAGCAGGTTGGCAGCACCAGCTCCAGGCTGTGGCTCCCAGAAATGCTTCCTGCAGAGCCAAAAATCAGGGGCAGAGCCCAGCCCTGGGGCAGGTGGCCTGGCTGGGACAGCTGACAGTGCCCGGGTGCAGACCCGGACACAGCAAAGCCTTGTGCAGCCCCAGGAAATCCCCAGAGCAAACAGGTTGTGCTGCTGTGTGCCCAGCGTGCCCAGGGTGCTGCTCAGGGTGCTCACCTCCACCATGCACCTGGCAGCGTGTCCCTGCATCCCCAGACCTGCTGGGACCTGCTCTCCTCCCACCTTTCCCACAGAACTGAAGTGCTGTCAATACTGATAATCACTTTATCCCAGGGGCTCCTGATGCCCACCTGGAAAATACCCAGCTGGCAGCACTCCCCCTCCCCAGCAGCTTTCTGGGCACAGAGGTGTCAGAGCAGAGGCACGAGGTGACCACGAGGTGACCACACTGAATGGTGACAGTCCCCTCTGGCCAGGACACCTGCAGAAAATGGGCAATAATTGATTTGGGTGTAGCAGGATGGGGGAGGAGAGGGAGCCCCTGATTCAGGAGGAGAAGAGGGATGGGCTCACCTCTTGCTGTGCCCAGGTGATGGGGACAGGGAGGTGCACAGTGCCAGGTTTGTGCAGGGCAGAAGCAGGAGCTGGCATGGGCAGTGCAGCAGGGAGGGGTGGCCAGCAGTGCCCACCCACCTGGCACAGCTGGGGCTTCCAGCTGCACTGGGCACACCTGGACAGGCTGGGCAGGGGGTAAGGACAGGTCTGAGTGGTTTGGGGGGTTAGGACAGACCTGAGTGGTTTGGGGGGTTAGGACAGACCTGAGTGGTTTGGGGGGTAAGGACAGACCTCAGTGGTTTTTCCCCTTGCACAGAGCTGTGCATCCTCTGAGAGCTCGTGCATCCAGCTGAAAACTTCATTTTCACGTGGGAGCCGGGCACGGTGGGGGCTCCCCCAGCCCCCCCTGGCAGGAGGGCCAGCTCAGCCCGTGTCCAGCAGCAGAAGGGCTCCTGGAGGGTCCCACTGAGGGCTTGGTGGCCTGAGCCCCAGCAGGGCAGGGCTGTCCCTGCAGAGCTGGGGCTGGGCTGGCTGTGAGGTCAGGCTAATGCAGGAAGATCCTCCTTGTGCCTTCTTAACCCCAGCTTGAACCTTCCCCGTCTCCTGCCTCGGCCTCGTTAGCTCTAAGAGGCTGCTGGTGGCACGAGCAGCTCGGGCAGTGCCAGCACACAGTGCCTGCCATGGCAGGGGGCTCCTGAGCCCCCAGAGAAGCAGGGCTGCTGCAGCAGGGTGGGCAGCAGCTGGGCTTGCCCCCTGCCCTGCTGCCACCTCCGTGCCAGGAGGGCTCCCAGCAGGGCACACCTTGTCCAGGCAGTCCCTGCTCCTCAGCAGAGCATCAGCGAGGTGTGAAAGGGCTCCTGTGGCTTGGGGAGGTGAAGGATGTCCTGCGGGTGATGGGGACAGGGCTGGCAGGGGGTGACAGCGGGCTGGGGAGGCTGGCAGGCAGCAGGCTCTGTCCAGCTGCCTGTCAGGTGTGAAAGGGGCAGGAGTGGGGCAGGGTAACCTCAGCTCTGTGTCACAGGGATGACACCAGTGCCAGAACGTGCTGGGAACTGCAGCCCTTGCCCAGCTGGGCAGGGGCAGGGCCAGACTGAGGTAGTGTAGGGATTCCCAGGTGTGGCTGTGGCTCCTGGAAAGCCAAGGGCAGCTTTGGGAGCTTGGGAGATGCCCAGGCTGTGGCTGTGGCTAGGGAGCACGGCTGTGGCTGCCCTTGGTGGCACGGGGCAGTGATGTCCCCGTGGGCAGTGGCTCTGCCTGCCCCTGAGTGCCACAGGGACAGTTGGTGCTTCCATCTGGGCATTGCTCTTGGAGCTGGCTGGGAGGGGTGAGAGCTGCCAGTGCCAGGGTGAGCAGTGCCCCTGGAGCTGAGCTGGGGTTAGGTGTGCCAGGCTGTGCCATGGGAGGATGTTTGCAATGTCCTCTGGGCAGAAAGGGCTTTGTGTCAGCCTCTGAGCTGGGCACCAAACCTCCCCGGGGCAGGGACAGGGCTGCTCCTCCTCCCTGGGGTCCCTGCTCCCCCATCAGTCATGTGGCTGCTGGCTGCAGGGACGTTGGAAGAGGAAGCTCTGAAAATAATCACCCCCTCATGTTTTCCTTGCAAAAGGAGGGAATTGCCATCGTGGGGAATTCTTGTGACCAGCAGAGCTGGCTAACAGTCAGCTCCTCAGTGAGTCAGGGCTTGTCCCCTGCCATGGCACAGCCAGGTCCCCTGTGCTGCCAGCCTGGCTCCCAGGGCTCCACAGCCTTTCCTGCCCCCTGCAGGGGTGTGTGAGTGGAAGCCATCCCAAGAATTTCAGTGTTTCAGTGCTCTGCTGGCCTCAGCCACAGTCCCCACTGCTCCCAGTCCCAGTGGGCATCCTCTCAGGGCTGCAGGACTGGTGCCACCTCTTGCCCTGTCCTTGTCCCACACAGGCTGGAGGACACCTCACAGAAGGAGGTGAGGGGTGCTGGGGGAGCCCTGCCTGATCCAGCTCCTGCTCCTGCTCCTGCTCCTGCTTCTGCTCCTGCTTCTGCTTCTGCTCCTGCCCCTGCTCCTGTTCCTGTTCCTGCTCCTTCCCTACTCCTGCTCCTGCTCTGTTCCTGCCCCTGTTCCTTCTGCTCCTGCCCCTGCTCCTTCCCTGCTCCTTCTCCTGCCCCTGTTCCTGCTCCTTCCCTACTCCTGCTCCTGCTCCTACTCCTGCTCCTTCCCTGCTCCTGCTCTGTTCCTGCTCCCTCCCTGCCTGTCCCCTGTCCAGGGTGTCCCCTGGCAGGGCTGGAGAGCTGGGAGCTGGTGGCACATTCCAGTGCCCGCTGTGCTCTGTGCCCGGCCCAGCTCGTGCCTGCTGCTGTCCGTTGGTCCTGCCTTTGCTTTGGGGAGATAAAAAGGGATTTCCTAGAAAACCCCAGCAGTGTTCAGCCCGGGGTCTGTGCCCTGACTGGCTGATGCCATCGAGTGGTGACAGGGAGCTGGGGACAGGGACAGGGCTGGCAGCAGCCACTGGCACAGGTGTGTTTGGGGGCTGGATGTGTTTGCCAGGCTGGCTGCTGGCAGCGTGGGTTGCCCCAGGGTGCTGCAGCTGCCCCAGGGGTGCAGGGTGAATCTCAAGCTACGTCAGGGAAGGCATAGGTTGGATATGAGGAAAAAAATTTTAGCACCCCCTTTTCCCACCCAGCACATCTCAGGCTGTGTTGGGAGGGCGCCTGCTCCACGTGTGCCACTGAATCACAGAATTTTTTCAGCTGGAAAAGACTTCTGAGGTGATCAGGTGCAACCTTTGAGTCCAAGCTCTGAGTCCAGGCTGTGTTGGCACAGCATGCCCGGCATGGGGCCCGGCAGCTCCCACGTGCTGCACCCAGAGGGACCAGCAGAAGTTGGTTTGGAGTGGCTCAGGAGGAAGAAGGAGCTGCTGTTTGCTCAGGCCAGGTTTTAAATGAGGTTTTGCCTCTTGCTGGCTGGGCTGAATCGTTAAAATGGATTAGTAGAAAGTTAAAAAAAAAAGTAATTAAAAATTAACAGGGGGCAGAGGGCAGAATGCCTGGCAGGACAGAGAGGTGTCTCTGCTCTGTGCAGCCTGGGAGGTTCCTGTGGGCCTTCCCCCAAACCTGGGGAGGGGATGGGGGACCTGCCTGTGCTCACTGTGTGTGCAGGCAGGGTCCCCTCACCTCCAGGGACCCCTCGCCCTTCACTGTGGGGCTCTCAGGCTATAAATACTGGGGGTGTCAAGGGGTGACAGGGCCAAGGCACAACCCGACACCACCTCTCCCTCATTCACAGTGACATTTTGTCAAATGCCACTGGGGAGGGGGGTTGCTTATCTGCTGGCACACACTCTGGTGACCTTCACAGCTCTGGCCAGGTGCCTCCTTGCTGTATTTACACTTATTTATAGCTGTCTCCTCCATTCCCACCTCTGCCCTCCTCCCTGGTGCTGGAGCCAGGCTGACCCCCCACACATCCCACATCCCTCTGGGCTGGCACGGAGCTGGCACATCCTTGGGGATGGTGAGGGGCTGGCAGCACCTGGCCAGGTGCTGATGGGTGACCCCATGGGGACTGTGTCCCCTGGCTGGGAGCTGTGGGGACAGCAGGGTGCACCCCTGGGTTTGGTCCCAGTGTGGGTCATGCCCCCAAAGCCTCCTCACTGCTTCTGGGGCAGCTCAGGGGGTGCTGGGGGTCTGCAGGCAGCCAGCCCTGCCTGAGAGGGGGGAGTGGCTGTGCCCAGTGCTGCACCAGCCAGTGCCACACCAGCCAGCCCAGTGCCACACCAGCCAGTGCCACACCAGCCAGCCCAGTGCCACCAGCCAGTGTCACAGCAGCCAGTGCCACACCAGCCCAGTGTCACAGCAGCCAGTGCCACACCAGCCAGTGCCACAGCAGCCCACTGTCACAGCAGCCAGCCCAGTGCCACCAGCCCAGTGAGAGCCCGTCCCAGAGCAGCTCTCTGTGTCCCTGCAGGGCTGTAATCCCTGTTAGAAGCAGTCTGTGATTACAGATTTCCCTGATAAGCCCGGACAACTCTGCAAAACCCCTGCCCAGGGATTTCCTTTCCTTTTTCCAGTCCTGGTGAGGGTGAGGAAGGAGAAGCTGCCGTGGGGCCGGGGCAGGGCTGGTGGGAGCAGCACTTGGTGTTCTCAGCATCCCTCAGCTGCTGCTGTGTGGGTCCAGCCTGAGCACTGCTGGCTGATCTGGGCAGTGCCTGCAGCATGTGTGGATGTGTATTTATCCCTTAATAAATCCCTTGGGCAGGCTCTTGGCTGTGCAGCAGGAGCTGAGTCACCGTTTGCTGCCCACTGAGGAGTGGGCTGCTGTCCCTGGCTGCTTCCCTTGGCCCCTCCGAGGTGCTGCCTCTTTCCTTCCCTTTTTCCATGGCACGTGAGTGACAGGGCCACTGCAGGGCAGCCCGAGCAGGCAGGGCAGGTGAGGCTGCTGGAAGGAGTTCCCCTGGCCAGCGGCACTTCAGAGGCTGTCCCTGTGCAGGCTGAGCGAGCACCAGCCCCTGTGCCATCCCCCCTGCGCCCGCAGCCCACGCCACAATTCTTGGCCATGACTTCAAGGTGTTGGACCCAGGGGTTCTGCAGATAAGGGTAATTTCTGGCAGTGCTGGAGTGAGACAGAGAGCACCTGCAGGTCTCTGTGTCACGGTCACTGCGCTGTCCCCAGCTCCTGAGGCAGCTGAGCAGAGCAGACAATGAGCTGAGCCCTTGCTTGCCCTGCTCAGGTTGCTGTTCCCTGGCAGCAGGGCTGCTCCTGCTCTCCCTGGGCTCATGGATGCAGTGACCCCAGCCAGCCTCTCCAGTCCTGCTGACTGCAGGGGTTTCATTTGGGGAGCCCAGGTTGACACTGGAAAAGAGAAAAACATTTCCTGTCTCGTTAATCCAGTGTTTGAGTTAGAGCTGGGCTTGGGGAGGAATCTCGTGTCTCTTCAGAGATAAGACCTCACGTGCCAGGGTTCACACTGCTCCAAAGCAGAGGGACACAAAGGGACATGTCCCACCTGCTGTCCCCAGGGTGTCAGTGCCAGCACTGAGCTGGGACATCCTTGGATGTGGCTCCAGCCAGCGGCTGTGCGTCCAGCCCAGGACATGTCCCCAGAGCTTCTGGGGCCACCAGAGACAGTGGCCTGCATTGAACACCCTCCCAATCGGGCAGGGAGATGGAGCTAACCCTGTGCCAGCTCCTCGTGCTGCCACTGCCCTGGGAAGGACAGACTGGGGACATTGCAAAGGGACGGGCAGTGGGAGCAGCCCCAGAGCACCCAGGAGACAGAGGGATGCTGACCAAGCAGGCAGCAGGAGCTCTCCTCGCTGGAGCAGGGACTGATCAGGCAGTGGCAGCAGCTCCCTGGTGGCAGCCTTGCTGCAGCACACCCGGCCCAGGTGCCTGGGCTGGAGGATGCCTCCCAGCCTCGGAGCATGTCTCCATGGGTGTTTGCTGGCTGCACACCAAGAACCCATGGCTGATCTTCCTACAAAGTCCCGAGTAAAATTAGAACAAAAGTTCACTCCTCTCCCAAGGCAGCAGGAAGTGCAGAGGGTGGGAAAAGGGAGAGTCAGAGCAGATGAGGTCCCGTGCCCACAGGCAGTGTCCCCATCGCTGCTGCCACCCCCGAGCTGGGCAGGGGGCTGGCCCCTTCCCCAGCCCAGAGGGGCTCAGGGCTGTGGGTTCTGAGCTGGGGTTCCCTCTGGAGCCCCAGGTTTTTGGGGGTTGGGCTGGGTGAGTGACACTGCCTGGCAGAGGGGGCTGGCTGGGGGGCTGGGGTGCCATCCAGGTGGCAATCTGGGTGACCCCACCAGCAAAGGCTGTCCCCATGCCTTTCAAGGGAGAAAGGATGAAGCTCCACACAGACAGAGCTGAGCTTTGGGCATTCCTGACCCGTGGGAGGCAGGAAGCTGGGAGCATCCCCAGCATGGCAGTGGCAGGGCAGTCCTGCCCCGAGTGCCCAGCGAGGGCAGCTCAGCAGCCTTAGATTGCAGGAGTTTATTTTTACCCAGCCCTGTTGCCAATGGGGACATGTCACATCTGTGGAGTTGATCAAAAGACATCCCAAGCACTGGTGTCAGCTGCTCCTTGTGATCTCAGCACCAGGATCTTTTCCCTTGTGGCATATCAAAAGGAGCAGGAGAATTTGGCTGCTCTGCTATTTTTAATTGCACGCACACACGCACACACAGACACACGTATATCTGTGGATGTATGGCTTGGCTAAAAATAAAAGCCTCTGCCTGTGTTCCCATGGGAAGATTTGGGGAGAAGGGGGAGACAAAGTTGTCATAAGACTTTTTCTGGAGCAGGCACTAGAGAAGGGACAGGAAGGCAGGGACAAGCCACAGCAGGTAAGGGACACATCTGAAAGGCCAAAGGACATCTGATCCCAGAGCAGTCCCTGGGCAGAGGGACAGAACAAGGGGAAAGGCAGCATCTGTGTCCCCAGAGCTGGCAGTGGGGACTCCTGACCTGCTGCATGTGCTCTGACACCTGGGATCAAAGGTTTTTGCAGGGCTGGTTAGAAATTCCCCATCCCTGGGGGCCCAGTGAGGAGTCTCAGCTCCCAGAGCCCTCAGGGGTGCCTGATACTCTTTGTGGCACCACACCTGTGCTATCTACCTGATACACATCCCTCCAGCAGAAAGGTGAAGGGAGGGTGCTGGGAGAGCATCCCCCAGAGCAGGGGCAGCTCCCAGAGCTTTGGGGCAGCACCAGCAGCTCCCTGCATCCCCCAGCCCCACTGCAGCCCCTGGGCATGGCTGGGGCATGGCACTGGCTCACCATCAGGCCAGAAAACCACTCTCCCTGCCTTTGCTGTGCCCTCCGAGGTGCTCTCCCTGTTTCCCACCTCCCCTGGGATGGGGCAGGATGGGAAGCAGGTGAGAAATGCAAAAAGGGAGTGAGTGTGTGCAGGGGAGCGTCCTTTGGAGTGTCCTGAATGTGGTGGGGAGCGTGGCAGACAGGCTCCTCAGCCTGGGGGAACACAGCCAGTAATCCCAGATTATCCCAATTTGAAAAACAAAAAATGAGAAGAGAAAGAGAGAAAAGCTGTCTTTCCCATTCCTGCAGCTGGGTTTGATATCCCTTTTCCTTCCCACTGAGTGATGGAGGAGACCCTTCCAGGGTGCTTCAGGAGGAGGGGCCCCCACGCCCCCCTGCAGCCTCTCTCACATGCTCTGATGTTTGCCTGCTCCAAAATCCATTTGCTCTGTAAATAAACTCGCTTCCCTCACTGCCAGAAGACTCCCCTTGGGCAGGCAGTGCTGGGAGGAGTCTCAGCAGACCTTTCCCCTGTGTTTTACCCTGGACACTGAGGCAGAACAGGCACGGTCCAAATGCCAGGGCAGGCAGCGGGTGCTGGTGCCAGCCCCGGCTCCCTCGGGCGCTGGGTGCAGCTCTGGGGTTTTGTGGCTGGGAGCCAGGCCCGAGTGGGGCAGGTGCCAGCTCCTTTCTGTGGTTAAATGGAGATTTTTTAACTCACATCACCCCGAGTGCTGTCAGACATCCATTCATTTCCGCGCTGTCCCCTCACCCTGCAGGGAGCAGGCTCTGGGCTGCCTTGGGGGTGCTTTGGGATCTGCACCTTCCCCGAGGGGTGTCCTGAGTGCTCCAGGGCCGTGTGGTGGGACAGGGTGAGCAGAGCTGTGAGGCTGGCCCTGTGTGCTGCTGTCCCAGGTGTCCTGTGCTGATCCCCAGGCCACCACTGGATGTCACTTTTAGGGCACCAAGGGCAGGAATCGCCCCTAAGATGAAGATGGCTGTGCTGTGCCCGTGCTGTGCCCTGACCATCTGCTCACTGCCAGGGACCAGGCTCTTCCCGTGCAGCTCCTGCTGTTCCCAGCTGTGCCACAGCTGGGACACCAGCGGGGGTGTGCTGGAGCTGTGGGGCTGCTCCAGTGCCAGGCTGAGTGGGTGAAAAGGTGCCCACCACGCCGTGCCAGTGCCTGGAGCCACGTGGGGAGAGGGGCTGGAGCCGGGCAGGGGTGGGTCAGTGGGTCACAGGGGGGATGCTGCTGTCCTCAGCGCCTGCTCCTCTGGGCTCAGCCCTTTCTCTCCTGTCCTGTGTGCAGTATGAGGTGTCTGGCGAGGAGCACCTCTACTCCGACTTCCCCGAGATCGATCTGTCCCAGCTGGACGCCGGCGACCTGGACTCTGCCGGCTGCTTCAGCGAGCTGCAGTGGGGCGGGGAGCACTCGGAGACCGACTCCAGCCAGTACAGCACCGACGACTCCGAGCTCTTCCAGGTACCCCCATCCCCCCGGCGTGGAGGCAGGGGCAGAGGGAGGCTGGGAGGAGGGAACACACACACACACGACTATTAATATCTCCTCCCCAGCTGATTAGTGCTCCATTAATTTGTGCACCGGCTCTAAATGGGGTAAGCGGAGTAGGGCTAATGAGGAGGAGGAGGAGGAGGAGGCTGCTGAGGCAGCCCTCCTGTGCTGGATTATTCACTGGAATTGCAGCCAGGGTGCAGTGTGTCCTGTTCCATTCCTGGAATGCCAGGGCGGCAGTGCGGGGGTCTCAGCACTGGAAAAATTCCCTTCCCAGGAGCTGGAAGCAGCCCCTTCACCCTGTTCCTCACAGCAACCATCCCCTTCACCCTGTTCCTTCACAGGAAACAGCCCCTTCACCTTGTTCCTTCACAAGAAGCAGCCCCTTCACCCTGTTCCTTCACAAGAAGCAGCCCCTTCCTCTGTTTTGCCAGCTCTGGCAGCCCCTCTGTCCCTGGAGTCCCTGCTCCCTGTGCCAGCACGCTGCAAAGCTGGGGCAGGGGATGCTCCTGGGCACAGGCAGGACTGCTCCACGTCCCTCTGCTCCTGTCTCTCGTCTCCTGGAGCTGTGAGGACAGGGCAGGGCTGTGGGCACAGCACAGGCAGGTTGGAAGCAGGGAGATGCAGAGGGCACCGGGCACAGAGCAGGCTGGGCAGCCCCCTCACCCTGCCCGAAGCTCGTGCCATGCCCTGGCAGTGCCTGTCCTTGGGACTGGGGTCTCTGTGCCCTCCTGAGCAGCACCCAGGCCTTCACCCCCTTGCACAAGGAGGTTGTGACCCACTGGTACCAGCTAATTACCAACCCTGGCTTACATTTTGGGAGGAGGAAGATTTCTATTTAAACAAGGAGATGAAAAAAAAAAAAGCCTCAATATTTTCTAACCTGCCCATAATAACAACCCTCTGGCTTTTATGCTGGGCTGATGCTGTGCTTGAAAATGGTCCAGTCCAGCTGAGGGACCTTCATCACGAGATGCATATTTTCCGTGAACTTCCTGGGGAAAAGATAAACAGAAAAGAAATGCAAAAGCCAGGCCGATGAGGAGCAGTGGAGTATGATGAAATGTATCCCACTGAACTTGTATGCACAGCAATCTCGTGCCAATAACAGGAGGAAAAGAAATGGAGCCAAAAATGGAGCATCCTGCTGCCTTTCCCTGGAGCCTGCTCTAGTAACTGCGAGCAAGGTTAGGGCATGGAACAAAAGATGTTTAATTTTCAAACAAGAGGAGAGAAACACAGGAGGCTGTGTGCAGGCAGCAGTCCTGCCTGTGAGCCTGACTTTACCCCCATGCTAATTTTATCCCTGGTGGTAGCCTGCTTCTCCTTGGACATGGTTTACATTCAGGTTGTGATGGAGGAGGACCCAAAAGAAGGAGCTGCTGGCTCACTCCAGCCATTCCTCAGCTTCTGCATCCTCTTCTGGGCTTCAGCACTGCATTGCCAGACTGGGAGGGAACTCGTGGGGCTGGGTGGGACTGGGAGGGCACTGGGAAGGCTGGAGGTCAGCCAAGCCAAAGCCCAGATGAAAAGAGGAACCCAAGCCAAGCTGGAGCAGTGGGCAAGGAGGAGGCAGGAGCAGCCCCTGGTGCTGCCTGGCCCAGGGTGAGATGGGCCTTGCACTACAGCTCCCCTTTTTTTTGACCCAGTTTTTGGGTGAACAGCATGATCTGATGGGAGATTTGGGAGGGACTGGGGCTGTGCTCTGGACAGGATCTCTCACAGAGCACTGGGTGCACCAGTGTGTGAGAGCTGAGAGCCCCTGGCAGCTGGAGGTGCCTTGTTTGGGGGCTCTCAGTGAACACAAAAACAGAGTGGTTGTTGTCACGAGCTGTGGCATCAGGCCAGTGGTGCAGCCCGGGCAGAGCTTCCCCTGTGCCCTCCTGGGAGGCTGTGCCCTCGTGTCCACTGGGCAGCCCTGGCTGAGCTCACAGCTCTTGCACTTGCAGAGTCAGGAGGATTTGGGCCAGGAGCTTTTTCCTGACAGCTCCTTTTTCTGCTGCTGTTTGCCTCGTGGTGGGGTGGAGGGACTGTAGGGAGAGGAGATGCTCTGATTCATTCTTTTCCTGCTGGGGTGCAGTTGGACAGACTGACACTCCTTTTCCAGGTCTCACAATGGGGTCACTGGGAAGTGTGGGAGCTGGTGTGGCTCTGATGGTCCCTGTCCCCTCTCCAGCATCCTGGGGACCCTCTACCCAGCCTAACCCCCCCTTTCTTCTCTGCCTGCTCCTTTCAGATAATAGACAGCGAGAACGAAGCGCTGCTGGCAGCCCTCACCGAGACTTTGGATGATATACAGGGAGATGACATGGGCCTGGCTGCCTTCCGAACTATGGAAGAGGGGGACACGCTCAACCCTGCCACCACCTCACCTGCCCCCTCCCCCAAACCCACCGCCCCGGTCACGGGGGGGCCGCCCCCGGCCCCCGAGTGTGATGAGCTGTCTCTAGTAAGAACCCACTTCCTACTGTTTAAGGTGGATTTGGATGAGCCCCAGATAAGCCGGCTGCATGGGTATGATAGGAAGCCAAGGTCTGAATTTTTTCATTCTAGGCTTAAAACTCTCTTTAACCGTCAATACCAAAGCATATACTTGTATTGTATACGTATACATGTTCTGCATCATTGCTGTCACCTCCATCACCATCCTCACGGGAACCAGCTGTGTGTATACAAACCTATCTCTGGACGGGTGGGGGCGGGTGGCAGAGGGCTGGGGGCTGCTTTGGCACACCCACTCCTGCTTTTAACCCCGTGTGCAGGTGTGGGGCTGCCCAGGGCTCTCCCTGGCTCATCCCAGCCCCGTGCCCATGAGCAGTGGTGGCTTTTCCCCCTGGCTCTGCCCTGGGCTGAGCTCCCTGCTGTCACAAGAGGGGCTTGACTGAGTGTCAGCCCCTGCCCTCGGCTTTCAGTGGGAGGGTTTGACCCTCCCTGTGCCTTCCACCAAAGCTCCTCAGGGGCTGTGTGGCCTCCAGTCCCTCCAGATTTGGTGGCTGGAGCATCCCTCTTGGTTCCCTGCAATGCTGGGGCTCCAGCCCCGCTCCCCTTCCTGGCCAGGAGCGTTTCCTGCCATGCCTGGGAGGTTCCCCGGGCCAGGACACCCAGCCTGCTTCTTCCTGCGGCTCACAGTCCCTCCCCAGAGCCCCCAGCCCGGTCCCGGGGTGTCCCCAAAAACCCAGCGAAGGGGAGGAGTGACATCCAGTGGTGACAGCGTGCATTTCCACCGCCCACGCCCCGCGCAGGGGTATATATCACACATGACCTGTATGTGTATATATAGGATGTATACGTTGCAGGGGCCGGGGGGAACGGGAGCTGGGCGCTTCCACCCACAGGAGCCTCTCTCCTAAAGCCCCGGCTGGCATTTCCTGGCAGACCCTGACCCGGGCACCCCTTTTCTATCAGTCCCTAACCCCCAGATCTGTCTCTCCTGCAGTCCCCGGTGCCTACGCAGTCGTCTTGCTGTTGAGCTGTTGTCGCCTCGGTTGTTAGCGCCACATGGGCACAATCTCAAATGTTGCTGCTGGGTGTGGGGTCTGGGTTGTTTGGGTTTTTTTTTCCCCTCCCCCTGACCAAAATTGGGGTTGAGTAGAAGGATAATGTGCTGACCCTGCCATCAGAAGTGGTGGCACTGCGGGTGAGCTGGGGAAAACCCCACGGTGACACGGTGCTGGGGGAGATCCTGACGGATCCCACAGGGATTTGCATCTCCAAAGCGCCTTGAAAGCTCGTTAATGAGTCGAGGCCTCTCTGGATGTTTTGGCTAAATGAGCCTCACGCGGGGACTCAGCGAGCTGCCCAAACCCATCACTCACACCAGTGTAAAGCCTCTGTCACCTCAGGGCAGAAGTGATGGAGTGAGAAGCTGGGATGCCACGGCAGCTCCTGTGTGTCTGACCCGAGCCGGGTTGTCCCTGGGAAGCAAATTCCCTCCCGCACACTTCCCAACCTGCCTGGGGGTCCGTGGGCTGAATGCTGACCCCCCAGGGCTGCACACAGCCAGGCACCTGCCCCACAGCCCAGCGGGATGGGAACTGCTTACCTAACCCTCCCTGCCTGATATTTTTTTGCCCCATTTTTGGGTCGGATGCTCGGGGATGGATGTGCTCACACGTGAGCCAAGGGGCGTTTTCTCCTGCCCTCGCTGCGATGCCGACTCCTTTTCTTGCCCCTTCTCTTTGCAGCTGAAGAAGCTGCTCCTGTCTCCGTCGCCTCCGAGCTGCGAGGCCCAGCGGGACGGGAGCGCCCGGCGCCCGGGGACCCCAAAGTCCCGGCCCCCACGGCCCTGCACTAAGGTACTTCCTCGAGCCCCTGCAGCACACACCTCCCGGCCCAAAGGATGGTGTTGGGGACTGTGAGCAGGGCTGGGCAAGGCACTGGGGACAGGCAGGGACTGTCACCTGCAGTGCTCCCATCCCTGTCTGATGCAGTCTGGGCTCTGCAAGACTTTAGGCTTTGTGCTGTGTGCTAAGAAGCACCTTGATCTCACTTGCACCCAGGGGAATTTGGCCTCTCCCAGCTTCCCTGAGCACCCCTTAGTGAAAGCCCCATGTGCTCCATCCCTGGTCACCCGCTTGCCCCCTCCCTGCTGACTCTCAGCCCAAGCCAAGGCCTTTGGCCAGGAGTCCCTGCCTGTCACACTGCAGAGCCCACCCCAGCACTTGAGCTGATCTGAAACCCAGCAGAAGGTGCCACCAGAGATTTTCCTGCTTTGCTAATGGTAATTGTGCAGTGCCTTAGGCCTGGCCAGTTAGATTGTGTGGGAAGAGCAGCAGATCCCTCCTGGGGAGAAGGAGCATCCCTGCCTGCAGGAGGGGCAGCACTCGGGGCACAGAGCTGACTCCAGGGAGGTCGGGGTGCTGGTGAGCCACAACTGGGTGGTGTGAGGGTGTGGGGTGGCTCTGTCAGCCTCTCCCCATGGTCGTGCCTGTGGGGCTCAGGGCTGACTTTCTCCTCTCTCCTCTGGGAAGGTGGAGGGTCCCCGGGACAGGAGGGCGAGCGTCCCGCAGGCACAGAGCCGCAGCTGCACGGAGCTGCACCGGCACCTCACCTCCAGCACCTCCTGCTCCCAGACCAAAGCCCCCCAGGCACCCGAGGAGTGCCCCGGCAGCAGCCACCACCCATCCCCGGGCGACTGCGCCCACCACGAGGACGACAGTGACTCCAGCGAGGACTCGCTGAGCTCCGGTGACTCCGTGGCCGCCCTGTCCTCGGCAGAGGATGGCCCTGGCAGCCAGTTCTCCTGCGAGGGGGAGCTGCACTCGGTTGTGGAGCTGATCCGCTACATGCACACCTACTGCCTGCCCCCTCGCAAGCTGCCCGCCCGCGACCCCGCCGACAGCAGACCCCAGCCCTGCAGCAGCCCCTTCAAGAGAGCCAAACCGGACTGTGCCCCCGCGCCGGGCAGCGCCCAGAGCCGGCCGGGCTGCGCCTGGCAGGCAGCTGGCAGCTGCAAGAAGCCCGGAGCATCCTTCTCCATCCTGAAGGAGCTGCTGGCGCGGGACCTGCTGTGTGATGTGAGCAAGCCATACCGCCTGGGCAAGCCCGTGTACGCCGCCCTGGCACGGCCGCCCGGCTCCTGCTCCCCCGTGCCGCCCGACGGGGAGGATGCCAGCGGGACTTGCACGTCCAGAGTGAGAGCAGCAGCAGCAGAGAGGGGCGAGCCCCGGCAGAGCCCCGAGGCGGAGGCACCGCGGGAGCTGGGGGCCCTGGAGGACGATGCCGGGAGGCAGGAGGGCACCGCGGGCGCAGGGAAGGCGGCCCGCAAGCAGGACAGCGCTGTTTACGCCGTGCGCCGCTCCAAGAGACTCAACCCCGAGCTCGGGCACTGGCTCTCCTTCCTGGAGGAGCCCCACGCCGAGCCCTCCGTGCCCCTGGGCTGCAGGGAGGCCGCGCCGTGCCCGGTGCTGGAGGGCTTCTCTGCCGAAGAGCCGGCGGCCGAAGTGGAGGTGGGGGGCACAGCCCCATCAGCGGAGCCCCAGCCCCTCTGCCTGGGCTCCCTGGGGGATGGAGAGGTGGCCACTGAGAGCCGGCGCTGTGCCCTCCTGGAGCAAACAGGTGAGGGGTTTGGGGACTGTCACTCTGCTCGCCGTCCCCAGCGTGCTCGTGCTGCCCGTGCCATCCCTGCCATGGGCGAGTGATGCTGGCCGGGTGCTGGGTGCTCAGCTGGCAGGAGAGCTGTGAGCAGCCCCTGTGGGGTCCCATGCATGGCCAGCTGGGGGTCTGTTCTCTTTTGGGGTGCTTTTTCAATCCATGGGCATCTCCTGCCTCAGTTTCCCCATGGTTATAATGAGGTGGAGGAGTTGGTGGGGCCACAAGCCAGCAAGGACCAGGTTGCCCCATCCCTCCAGGTTTTTCCCTGTGGGTTCTCCCTGGGTCTGGGCTCTGGGGTTCAGCTGCAGTGGTGCCCCAAAACCCCAGCAAGTTGCAAGTGCAGGAGTGGCTCAGCCCTGGCAGTGTGAGCTGTCCCTCTCAGGTGGGCAAAACCCTCAGGGGTACAGCTCCACTGGTAACCTGCTTCTCTCCTGCCTTTCAGAAACACCCAGGTGTCTCACGCTGTCCTTGGCACAAACGTAAGTGCAGGTGGGGCTGAATGAACCAGTCTGGGGCTGGAAAGTGCCTGGGGTTGTGTGGCTGGGCAGGGCCTCTGCAGCCAGCACAGGGAGCTGTGTTTGCAGAGCACGGGGAGCTGCACTGCTGGGCACGCCTGTGGGGAGCCACAGGGTGTGAGGAGCTGGGAGAGTCCCATGCCCAGGGCAGGGCATTTTGTGTGTGCCCTGGAGCTGCTCACCCCTCTGCCCTTGTGGGGTTACTCTGTCAGGCACCAGCTGAAGTGGGAGGGTTCACTTGTGGGAAGTCTTTTCTCAGCTTGCTTTTGGGTTTTGGGGTTGTGGGTCACCTAAACACTTTCCTGGTTTTCTCCTCTTCTCCAGTGACCCAACCTTTGGGAAGAGAAACTTTGAGCCAATGCTGACCGTGGAGCTGTGTGGGACAGCAGGTAGGACATGCCTTGAATTCTTTAGTTTTGTAAAAATATACTCTGGGAGGGAGCTCATTTACCCTAAATTCAGCCTGGAGGCATCAATTCCAGCCTACCCAGCCAAGGGGGCACCAGGAGCAGCTCCGGGGAATGCGTTTGGGGTGGGAGGAGATGTTCAGGGGGGGCCCTGCATGGGCCAGGAGGGAAGGGAGAGCCCTCTGGTCCCTACTGGGATCAAGGCATCCTTCTTGTTCCCCCAAGTGCTGCTGGATGAGGCTGTGGGGGCAGCCCAGGACTGGGGTGGGGCAGGGCAGGCCGCAGGGGGCAGAGCTGACTCGTCCCCTTTGTTCGGGGGGTCCAGGTCTCACACCGCCCACCACTCCGCCATATAAACCTGCCGAGGAGGACCTGTACAAGCCAGACATCCCCCAGGAGGCAGGGAAGGAGGAGGGGATGGCCCCCAGCCCCGGGGGCACCGGGGACGTGGCAGCCTCGCGGAAAGCCCCCAGGAAGCATCCGGAGAGGACGGAGCTGTTCGCCCACCTGAGCCGGGCGCGCCCGCTCCCCGAGCAGCAGGGCTTGCTCAAGCGGCCCTTCTCCCGCTCCTTCGGGGACCACGACTACTGCCAGGTGCTGAAACCCGAGCCTGCCCTGCAGAGGAAGGTGCTCAAGTCGTGGGAGCCCCCGAGCCAGGTGGAGACGGAGCACAAGAGGAGGGTCCCGGCCGCCCACTACCAGGGGCTGGAGCTCGGCAAGGACACGGGCGCTGAGATGCTCTGGAAGGACGGCGTCAAGCAGCTGAGAGACCAGGAGATCAGAGCCAGCTTAACGAAGCACTTTGGCTTTCTGGACAGTGCCCTCGACGACGAGGACATGGTCTTCTGCAAGACCCCCGAGTACGACACCGTCTTTGAGGACAGCTGCAGTGAGAGCGGCTCCCCCGTGGAGGAGGATGAGGAGGAAGAGGAGGAGGAAGAGGAGGAGCATGGCGACACCCAGCTATGCCTGAGGAGAAGCGCCCTTTCCAGGAGCAGTTTGCATTACTGCTCCCGGAGCAGGTCCAGCTCGGGCTCCTCGTGCTGCCGGTCACGGTCACCTGCCAGCAGACGCACCTTCAGGTACAGGGACACGGGGACACTGGCACTGGTTTTGTCCCCTGAATTTTCAGCATGGTGCAGGACACTCCCAGTGCTCTCTGCTCTGCTGGCCCAAGTAGTAAAGATGCTAATTCATGAAAGAAAAACGATGAAAATAATTGGTACTGCATCAGTCACTGCTGCAAGCGTCAGCCGTGGCCTGAGGAAGCAGTGGAGGACTGAAGCAGCCAGGGGGTTCCATGGGTGGCAGGGCATGGGCAGGTTCCTGGGAAGGGGCAGGTGCTGGCTGGGGACACCCTGGCATCTATGAGAAAAACCTTTGCAGTGTCCTTTCCAGTGAGTGCAGAGCCCAGTCTCTCCTTGGCTGCCAGTGCCCCCGAGTGCCCACCCACTCCTGTGGATGTCTCAGCTTCTCACTGATGTTTGAAGCTTTCCCAGCAGCTCCCTCAGCCCCGGGCTGACCTCCTGTCCCTCCTTGCAGGTGTGAGAATGGCGAGCAGTGTCAGGGTGGCAGTGGGCAGCGGGGCCAGCTGAAGAAGAGACGGGAAAAGGCCATCGTAAGTGAGGGGGGGACCCATGGGGCACAGCAACCCCAGCCCTCGGCTCATCTTCTGCTCCAAAAGGCAGCAGTGGAGCCCATTAGCCCTGGCTTCAGCATCCCTTGGTGCCAGGCCAGTGTTAAACAAGGACAGGGGGTGGTGGGGGGAGGGAAACCCAACGTGCAGCAGAAGCCGCCAGCGATTGGCAACACATGGAGTCCTTGGCACAGGGATGCCCAGAGCCTCCTACGCTGGTGCCTCAGTGCACTTGGCACTGGCAGTTTGTGGGGTGAACTGGGGAATCCCTGATGTCACAGATATGGCCCTGCTGCATCCTCGTGCACCAGGAGCCTGTGGGCACATGGAGGGAGCTGGGAGAGGAGTGGGCACGTGGGAGAGTAAATTGGTGCTCCCTACTGTTGTGCTACACACACTCTCACACTCACACATGCTGCTTTGGCACTTTTTCCTGCCATGCAATTGGATTTTGCCCCTGGCAGTTCTTGGGAATATATCCCACATTTGTCAGAAGTGGAAGAATGCAGGAGAATTTTAAAAGAGAAGAAGGGACAGTGGCTGCTCCAGCCTGGTTATGGCTGTCCTGGGGGTGACACTGTGACCTGGCTCCAGATCCTGGAGATGCCAGGCTGTGTCCATGGCAGTGTTTCCCAGTGCTGGCTGCAGGGGCTCCTCCACAGCCCATCAGCAGCACAGAGGTGCAGGGTCCAAGCCTGAAAGCTCTTGGTTGCTTTGGCAGGGGGAAGGCCGGGTGGTGTACATCAGGAACCTCTCCAGCAGCATGAGCTCCAGCGAGCTGAAGAAACGCTTCGAGGTGTTTGGTGAAATCGTGGAGTGTCAGGTCCTGACCAGGACTAACAGGTGGGTGGACAGTGAGCTGTGGGCCAGGGCTCCAGCAGCTACAGGCATCTCCTCTCCTCAAATGCACAGCACTGCCAGGCAGTGCCACATCAATCCCCTGGGTCAGCCGAGCCCTTGGTCTTGGTGCTTTTGTCAAGGAGCTTCAGTGTGTCCAGAGCTCCACGGGCATCTGTGGGACGGAGGAGTGGAAGAATGATGGGCCAGGGGTGTAGTGCTGCATCTCAAGGGCTGTGGGGTTCATCACATCTTGAGCTTTGTCTCTGGTTGCTCAGGGGGGAGAAGTACGGCTTCATCACGTACCGGTACTCCGAGCACGCCGCCTTATCGCTGAAGAACGGCCCCTCGCTCAGGAAGAGGAACGAGCCCTCCTTCCAGCTCAGCTCTGGTGGCCTGGGGCGCTTCTTCTGGACCAGATACGCTGACCTGGGTGAGGAAGCAGCAGCTGCTTTGTCTCTTTTATCAGCACAGAGCTGTTACAGCACACTGCACCGCTGAGCCCTGGTCCCTCAGCGATCCCAAAGGCCTTCAGAGCCTGCAGGAGAAGCCCACTGCCTTTCCTATGGCTCATGGGGCTGCTCGTGGCTCAGACAGGTGGAATGGGGAACTGGGGAGAAAGAAGGAAACTGGTGTGAGGCCTCAGGGTGTGCTGGCTGCAAAATGTAGCATCATAGCCAGGGGGGCTGGGTCTCAGCTGAGCGCAGCCCATCCTGTGTCTGCTGAGTTTCTGCACGGTGCTGGAGGCTTTCCAGCAGAAAACTCCCTTCCCAGGCATTAGAGAAGGCAGTCAGCAATGTTTCATTAGCCCAAGAGGTGATGTGGGTGGTTTGCTGCTCTGCAGGACAGATTCACCAGGCTGCACATGCACTCTGGAGCCAAAGTGACAGCACTGAAATGTGCTGTGGTCGCATTAATCCTTTCAGTGCTTCAGCAAGGTCTCAGTGACTGTGTCACCAGGGCTGCAGCCTGAGCTGAGGGCCAGGAGCCAAACCCTGTGCAAGTCCTGCAAGAGAAATGTGTTCCAGGCTTTGCCCAGTGCTCCTTGCTTCAGGTGTTTCACCAACACTGCATGTTTATTTCTGTACCCTCTGCAGAGACTGAAGGGTTCTGGATCCTACTTGAGTGAAAGACTGAGGTCCAGAAAATAAAGCCCCAAGTCTTGACTTTCCTCCAGATGCCCCATCTGATTCAAGTACTCCCTGATTTTTTTATCACCTTGCAGTATCTGCTCTGCTTAGAGCAGCCATCCCTTGACTTTGATTGTGGGCACAAATGTCCATTGTTCATCTAAATAATCCCAGAGCCTCCCATTTTGGGCACAGAGAAATTAGGAAACAGGTAGCACCCCATGAGAAAGATGGTGAGTGTGAAGTGCTGTGGGGAGGGGGTCCAGAGCTGTCCCCCCTGCCTAAGAGAAGCCCCCTCAGTGCTCCTCACCTGATGTCTGCAGAGCCACCAGTCACCCCCTTCCTGCACTGCCCAGCTCATTCCTAAAATCCTGTTCATCTCATCACAGCATGAGAAGGGCAGCCCCCAGGCAGAGGTGAAATGCAACCACACCATTCAAAAATATACTTTCAAAATGTTAAGTTGCTGTGAAATTAGGCAGCCTTAGTTCTGCTACGGGCTGAATTCCCTGGGCTTTCCAGGGGCACTCTTGTTCAGCTCCTGGCACAGGGCTGCCAGTGGAGCAGGCTGGCTCTGCCACCAGCACAGCTCCCGTGGGATGGCCCTGTGTCAGCCCCTCCAAATTCAGCTGCACCCAGCAGGTTTTTTCACCCCTGGCAGTGAATGCCAGTGGTGTGTGCCCTGCCCAGCTGGGCCTGGCTGCAGCCCCTCTACCCCAGCTCTTTTCAGTGTCACCATCACCGCTGTGTCCAGCCTGGCTGTGCAGTAGCAGGGCAGTGAGCAGTGCCCTGCTGTGCCTCAGTTTCCCTCCCTATGAGGCAGACAGGAGGCTGATCCCCCTCCCTGACCCAGCTCTGTCCCTGCCACCCCCAGATTGCGGCACGGACGAGTCCTCCCCAGCTGCGGTGAAAAGCAAGTACGAGACCATGGATTTCGACAGCTTGCTGCAGGAGGCCCAGCTCAGCCTGCATCGGTAACAGCCTTAACCTTGGAGGAATACCTCAATACCTCAGTCAAGGCACTTCCAATATGTTTACGTTTTCAAAGAAATTATTCAAGTCTATGGCAAGCGAGAGAGCGAGAGAGAGCGAGAGCACGCCCGCGAGAGAGAGACTGCTGTCCCCTGATCGATGTTTACATTGAACAAAGCTGCTTCTGTCTGTGAGTCCCCATGGTGTTGATGTCTCACTGCCACACGTTAGTCCCCCCTCTGCTTCTGACTGGTTGTTTTAGGGTGAGCCTAGGAGCCCCCCGGCCCCTCTTCCCCCTCCCAGCCCTCCCCATGCTCCCGCCGTGGAGTTGCAGCTGTGTTCACCATAACATTTTTTTGTCCGTAGTGTGTGATGATGAAATTGTTCATTGTGAATAGAATCAGGATTATAAACTAATTTTTAATAGAAGAAGAGAAGAAAAAAAAAAGTATATACTTAAAAAAAATGTATTTATGGCTCAGATGTACTGTAATTCAGATTTATTGTACCGCTTCCTTGATTTTTAACTATGCACTGTAATGAGGCACTTGCCACTCAGCAAATGGGGGGTCAGAGCAGTCACAGAGCTGACATTCCCCTGCCTCCCCTGCTGGCAAACCGGGGTGCTCGGTGCTTGCCCCGGGGTCACCCACTTTGCTGTCAAAGCCATTCTTCGTGCTGGCACGGCCCGAGCCCCCAGCATCACCCCCGTGCTGGGCTGGGTTTTTGTGGGTGATGGATGCAGCTTTGCAGGCTGCAGAGGGTGGGAGAGGGATGCACTGCCTGCAGCCAGCGCTGCTCCGGCCTCCGCTGCCTTTGGAGGCACGAGAGAGGGGCTGGGGGCTGCAGCCAGCCAGGCCTGATCTGATGGGTCCTGCTGGCACAGCCTGGGGGATGGATGTCTCCAGTCCATGTGGAGGAGCTGGCTCCTCTGCAGCTCCTTGGATGGCTGGGAGACTGGCCAGGCCCTGTGGCTTGATCCACACTCGCTTCCATACCCTGCAAAGCAAGTGGGGCAAGAAGACCTGTCTGTGCTTCCCACTGGGCAGCCAGCCCCAAATCCAGCCTGAAGGCCAGCCCCAAATCCAGCCCAAAGTCCAGCCCCAAGCCCAGAGAGGCGGGGTGGGCACAGCACCCACCCTGAACACCCCCCAGCACCCTGCCCCGTAGCTGATAAGCCATACACGTCCCAGCACCCACCCGCACCTGGATCCGTCCAGCGCCCCGGGGCACAGCTCTGCCTCTGGCCAAGGGCCCTCGGCGCTGGATTTAAGTGTAAAATGAACTTGTGGACTTGCCCTCCATGTGTGGGTGTGGTGGGAAGGGGACACGGCCCCCCACCAGCCGCAGCAAAGCCCACCACCAGCCGGCCAGAGGCACTGTTTTCCCAAGGGAGCGGGAACCTCGCTGCTCCTCAAGCCATTGCCACTTTCTCCTTTTATTTTTGAGCCCCAGAGACCACTAGGGATTCAGCCATCCTCTGTAGATAGAATATTATAGCCTTAACTCTGCCAATAGATAGATTAGAGTCTCCTGGGGTCTCCCCTCCCCATGACCTGGGGGTTTTATCCCCGGTTCCCTGGGTATGTTCCGTCCTGCAGGGAGAGTGACCAAAGCCTCGGAAATGGCACAAGATGTGACGCCAGGAGCCGGAGCCCTGCCAGGGTTGGCCCCTGGAGTGCAGCTGGGCTCTGGCAGGAGCAGCAATGCCGACACCAGCACAGTTCCCTGGCTGTTCCCTCGGGAGAGCCGTGGTTCTGACAACACCCAGCCCGGCAGCGCCAGGGCCCGGAGGCCACCGCGGGGTCCCCAGCCCGCCGCCGGTGACGATCACTGCCAGGGAACAGTCCTTGTGCCATTCCAGCCTCAGCAGTGAAATCTGGCATCTCTCCCGCCCCAAAATCCCCCGGTTCTCATCCCACCTTAGAGACCACAAGCAGCTCTGGCCGACACTGAGCATCTGCTATTGGCAATTGCCTCATTGTAGCTTTGCCTTTTTCTGTCCTAGTATTTCCTCACGATGATGATGTTTACATGTGATTGCTATAGAGCTTATGTAGAATGTACATAGCGACACATTTAGGGTGGGTAGTACTGTCCTGTGCTGTGCTGATGTTTTTCAGAAAACGATCAATCCAAAAGAAAAAAAAAAAAAAAGAAAAGCAAATAAGTGGAATTCTTCCATCTCCCACTCAGCTGGGGGCACCCATGGCTGGGCCCTGCTGGGGATGCATCAAGGGTGGTGGAGGGAAGGGTTAGTGCAGAGCTGGGGGGCTCCAGCCCACACCAGGGGATCACTCAGTCACTTCCCAAGCACTGGTTTTGGCAGACCCAGACCCAGAATTTCCCAGTGTTTTCCTGTGGCTGGGTGCCCTGGGTCGGCCCCAGCCCAGCTGCTGGGTCCCGGGGCTGGTGCTGGGGAAGGGGAGGGCTGGTCCTGCACAGAGCTCATCAGTACTGCAGCCCTAGGGTAGGAAGAGATGCAATAAGTGGTCTTTGTGGTGCCTGAAGCCTATAAGTGGGGTTGGGTTTTCTTTTTTTTTTTTGTTTGGGTTTTTACTTTTTTTCCTTTCACCTGGGATGGTTTGTTTTCCCTCCTCCCCCAAAAAAATCTTTCTTTTCCAGACTTATGCACTATGCTTAGAGCTCCTTGGGCTATGTGCTGCCTGCCCTGGGGCTTCCCCCACCTTTTAGAACTGGGTGAAAAATAAATTTCCACTTGATTTTTTTTTTTTTTTTTTAATTTTGTGGGGTTTTTTTTTACTCTAAAGGTGTCTTTAGCTCACAGTGCTCGAGTCTGCAGGAAAATGGGTCGGGCACAGGGGCAGGTGAGAGCTCCCTCCTGAGCTGCCTAAGGTTTGGATGCTGACAGGGAAATGGGGCAGGAGCAAAGCAATGCCCAGGCACTGCTGCCAGGGAAGCCAGAGGTGCCCAGAGCTTTGCAGGAGCTGCCAGGGACTGGGGATCCCCCCTTTCCCAAGGATTGCCTTTCCATCCCACCCAGCCTGTGGGACCCCTCCCACCCCACCCCCCTGCGAGGGCTGGGGCTGTGGGATGGGCAGGGGAAACTGAGAGCAAAAGGGTTTATTCTGGTAGGCAGTAAGTCAGGAGGAGATTTATTTTTTTAAAACTGTGTAAGTATAGAACGTCGCCCAGCCGTTTCCTGCAGGTGCTGTGGGCAAATGCTGAATGTGTGAAGAGTTTTCTGATAAAATGCCCCTTTGCTTGTTTTGCACAGGTTTGCCCCAGAAAAACTCATTGTTCAGGGGGGGGCAGCAGGTTTCTGGCTGGAATCCAGCGTGTCCCTGAGGCTCCGCAGGGAGGAGCAAACGTTTCTGAGTGTGTGGGCTGAATGCAGAGGACAATCCCAGGGTTTAGGTTGGATGCTGCCCCAAAGCAAAGGTTTCTCTCATTTCCTCAGCACAGCTGCCTGGGCTGCACATCTTTCAGGAAGCAGCAGCTCAGTCACCTTGCTGCAGTCCGGGCTCTGACCTCAGCTCTGAGCCGTGCAAATGAGTTTTGCAATTGCAGATCTACACGGTTTTCTCCTTTTTTTGCGGGGATTTTTTTTTTCTTTCTGGAGGTCTGCTGAGTCCTGAGGTACCGGTGTTGGAGCTGAACCCAACGCCTGTTCTGTTCTAAGTCCATCCCTGACAATCTCAAGCAATACAGAGCCAAATGCAGCCTTGGGGTTTCATTTTGGGCTTTCATTTTGGGGTTTCATTCCTCTTCCCTCGCCCTCCCTGGGGCCAGGGGCAGCAGCAGGAGCTGGGGAGGGAGTGTGTGAGTGCAGGTGAGAAAGAGAGAGAACGGTTCAATTGATGCATTTCTTGAGAAAGGTGTAAGAATTTCACCTAAAAAGGGGCACATCTGCTTTGTTATTTATATAAAAAAGCTAAATTCTGTGGTTTTCTTTTTTTTTTCTTTTTTTAATGTAAAAGGACACTGCTCATAATTATTAGGGGCCAATTCTGCCTCTGTTGCTCATGCTGAGTAAGCACTACTTAACTCTGCAATTTTCTACTTGCAGAGTAAGTAAAAGCAGCAGAATTGATCCCTTTATGATTAAGAATCAAGTTTTTAGTATTTTTTTTTAATTGGTAGTGGTTTTTTTTATATTTCACTTAATTTTTCCCCCGGTTCCGTTCTGTTGTGTCCTTATTTATGTAATATACTTTAACCTTAAGAGATGGCATGGATTCTTATGCCTTTCCTTTATTATTATTGTTATTATTTTTAAAAAAGAAAAGAGATTTATTTCTAGTGTGATTTAACTGTCTACCTTCTAAAATGAGAGAACGTTTTCTTGTATTTTTACATTGTCAGATTCTATAGTTTCATAGATAATTTAACCAAATCGCTCAATGTATTCTCTATATCTATCCAGTGGGTATAAAAGTTCTATTTTAAATTGTGTAAATACTTCAGAACTGGCTTCTTTTTCCAGACTCCCCTGCCGTGGAGTTTCTTGTTTACATCAAAAAGACTGTAGAATCTCTACGCTCATGTACTGTAAATAGTGAAGTGATCTGCCTATAAATAAACAATAACATATATACTATAAAGTGGAAAGAACAAAAAAAGGAACTGTGTGGACTTCATTTCACTGCCTGCTGAGCTGTCCTGGGCTGCTTCCTGGAGTCTCAGCTCCCCCCTGTGCCCTGAGCAGGGGCACCTGACACCAAATCCTGCCTGGGCTCTGCTGGCACAGGAGCTGCCTGACGGGGAGCTCAGCTTTGTGCCACACAAGCTCTGCCCAGGGGCTCTGGAGGCTGCACTTCAGGTAACCACACAACTGCCCACCCAGCATTTATCACTCCCAGCCTCTTGTCCAGCTCCATCCTTGTCTTTGCACAAGGGAACAGCTTTGGTTCCTTTGCCCTCTGGCTGCTGGTGCAGCTGTCCCAGCCTCCCTCCCTGCCCACAAGGATTCTTCCCAGCTTTCCTTCCTGCCTCTTTTCCTGACCCATCACACAGGGCTGCACCTTCTGCCATGCTGCCCTTGAAGTGTCCAAGCTCTCAGCCTCGAGCTGCTGTGAGGAGTTTGTCCTGTTGTCACCGAAAATGAGGAATTAAACTCTCTAACACTGTAATTTCAATATTATAATTGGCATTTCTTTATTTCAGCCCCAGGCATGCAGGACATAACTCCCATTACACACACCACACCTTCCTGACAGACCAGCTTAAATTTATGTAGCTTTTACATATCCAATACATTTCCCCTATATGCTAAATATTCCCTGAATTTTCTGCATGTTTAAATCACTTCTCAGAGTTTATTTTCATTGGAGTAGGGTTCTTTTGAGGGTCCCAGTTGGTCGTTCAGGAAACATCCCATTCCTGCAATTATTCTTTTTTGGTCATGGGCCTCCAAAAACATTTCTTTCCTTTTAATGCATCCCCTTGCTGTTGTTATAAACAAATATTATATTGTTGGCTTTTCACAAACACTAAGATGAATGCTATATGTATAATGTTAAAATAACTTTGCTTTTATTCTGCTATTAACAAAAAACTTAGACATAATAGTTGTGGCAGCTGATACAGTTATAAGTGAACTGTCTGTTTGGTCGGGGTAACATCCAGTACCATGTCACAAGGACACTGCTGTTGATATGCCAGCTATCAGCATCTGCTGTCTGAAGGAAGGATGGACCAAGGCTCAGACTGGAAGTGATAAGGAGAAGGAGCCAAAACCACAGCTAAGAAACACACATTCTTTAAAAAGGGAACCCAAGGAGGGGCCATGCAAAATAGTTCCTGGAATATATAAACTAGTTTATGGCAAAATACGGATATGCAAAAGGGTCTGTGAGTATGCAACAAGCTGATGTAATGGAAAAGGTATTTAAGGGGTATCCCCAAAGGTAAAGGTGTGCTCTTCGCTGAGTGCCAAGACGCACCCGGCCGTAATCTTTGCTTTACTCCCTCAGTCTCCTACTGTCCTTTATTAAACTTTTTAAAGGAGAGTGAACGTGTTTTTCACATTGTGGTCTGACCAAGATGTTGGTACCGTACCATTGCTCAGGCTCACAGTCTTTACAGCTGCACGCAGGACAAAGCCCTGGCCGGCAAACCGAAAGGAATTTCCAACATCTCATTAAACACGACTTGTCACAACTTTTCTCCAGACGGGGACAGCCAAAACCCCATGCCACGTGTCCCCGAGAGGCAGGAAGCTGGAGAGAGGGGAGGGAAGAGCCTCCCCTGCAAGGGGGAGGAGGCAGCAGCCTGGAGCCCGCGGGGTGAAGTTCTCTCCCCATCGCTGCTCGCGTTCAGTTTCGTTTCCCGGCTGAGCCCTCCCTCAGCCCTGCCCCGAGCTGGCGCCATGGCCCAGGCGAAGGCTATGGCCGGGCTGAAGGAAGAGCTGACGTGTCCCATCTGCCTGGACATCTTCAGGGACCCCACGATGGTGGACTGCAGCCACAGCTTCTGCAAGGAGTGCGTCAAGCAGGCGCTCCGGGGCCAGCAGAGCCCTGCCCGCTGCCCGCTCTGCCACTCGCCCGTCGGGGAGCTGCGGCCCAACTTCCATCTCCGCAACATCGTGCAGAGGTTCATGGACGCTCCCGCGCACAAAGAGGAGGAGAAGCAGGAAGGGCAAGGCAAGGGGAAGGCGAAGTGCTCGGGCCAGGCGGCGGAGGTGGTGCTGTGTGATTTCTGCCTCCAGGAGCCGCAGCCCGCAGTGAAGACGTGCCTGAGCTGCGAAGCCTCGCTGTGCCAAGCGCACCTGAGCAGGCACAACAGTAAGAACGAGCAGAAGAGCCATGTGCTGGTGGAGCCCTGCGATGGCCGGCTTCTGGCTGAGAGGAGATGCCCCCAGCACGGCAAACTGCTGGAGTGCTTCTGTGAGGATGACTCGGGGTGCATCTGCGTCCTGTGCTCCGTCATCTCCCACAAGAACCACAAGATCATCAGCTTGGAGGAGGCTTTCAGCAAAGCCCAGGTAAGAGGCTGCTGGGATGGTGGCTCTGGTCTGGATTGCGCCAGGAAAACCCCAGAGAGCTGCCATGGCACAGGGGCAGCTCCTGAGTTGGAGAAATGCAGACCCAGCGTGGGGCTAAATTACAATCCTGGGCTTTTATTCTTTGTTTTGTCACAGGTTCTCTCTGGCTTTGGCCCTTGGGATATAAAACAAGATGTTATAACCACTTTTTTCCCCTCCTGAGAGAAGAGTTTGGCCAGACTGGTGGGACTGAGTGCTCCTGCAAGGTTTTGGTCCTTGGTGCACCTCCAAGGCAAAGCAGAGCCTGAGCTGCACTTATGCAAAGATAATTAATGACAGAGTAACAGAAAGAAAGGTGCCAACAGGGGAAGTAGCTTGATGTTTGGCTAGTGCACATGAACAGTTTTCAGCTTCAAATTGTCCTTTTTGTGCTTGTAATGGTGGTATTTGTTCAGAGATAAAACCTCCCAGTGAACCTTTATCTGCTGCTTTGTCCTGAGAGCATGCAGTGAGCAGACCTTTTGCAAGTCTAGCTTAACCCCTGTGGATAAAACTGCTGTCGATAAAACTGCTGATCTTGTGCACTATGGCAGTCCTCCCCTGATCCTCCCCTGATGTCTCCTTCCCGTGATATTTGTAGGTATCTTTTCCTGGAATACTGGAATCAGTGAAAAACCATGAAGCTGCCGTGGACAAAGCCATAGCAAATCTGCTGAAACAAATGGAGAAGCTAAAGGTTTGTTTCAAGGTCCCATATCACCTGGGGGTGGTTGCTTAGTGGTAAATAATGAGATAAAGTTTTCTTTTGCCCTTCCCCAGCTCATGGATTCTGAAGCTTTTTTAGTTCCTGGGTGGTTTCTCATATATTTTTGAGATTTCTCCTTTGAGGAAGGATGATGCAGAACTTTCTTATCAGTCTGGGAGGTCCATTCTTAGTTAAGCTTGAGAGGCTGTGCCTCCTAATGAATGGCTGGTGTGTGGCTTTTTGATTTTTCCAACCTTCAGCTTTTAGTTACATGCCTCATCCCAGACAAAAAGATAGATTTTTTCCTGAGTAAGAGGAAATGTCCTTTACAAATGTGAAATTGTTTTCTTAATAGACTGATGAGAGCCAGCGGAGGGAACAGCTGAAAAGCCTGTTCAAGGAGATGCATAAGGAGCTCGAGAAGAAAAAAGGGGAGGTCCTGAAAGTTCTCAGTGACTACGAGGGGGAACAACTTTCTAAGATTCAGACAGAGATTAGTAATCATAAGAGGATGAAGGATTCAGCCAGCCAGGGTGTTCGGGAGCTGGAGGCTCTGAGAAATCAGAAGGACACACTGCTTTTCACCAAGGTACCTGTCAGCATCCCCCTTCCCAGAGACACAGAGCTCCAGGGCTGGCCTGTGCCTGCACTGTGCTAATTCTGCTCTCAAAATGTCTTTACAGGCTTTTTCAGCGATCAAAGGCAGGTAAGCTCTTGCTGAGGTTTAGTATCTTTATTGCTGCCGTGGACGAGGGACGGAGCGCGCTGTCCGTGAGTTCACACACAGCCCAAGGCAGGCAGGAGTGGGGCTGTGCTGCAGGGCACGAAGCTCTGCAGAGGGATCAGGACAGCTGGGACCCATGGGCCAAGAGCTGCAGTGGCAGGTTCAGTGAGGCAAAGGGACAGGTCCTGCACTGTGGTCACAACAATCTCATGCAGCTCCAGGCTGTGGAACAGTGACAGGAAAGCTGCCTGGCAGGAAAGGAACTGGGAATGCTGTTCAGTGTTGGCTGAACATGAGCCCAGGTGTGCTCTGGGCTGGAGACAAGGTGGGCGTTGGGAACAGCTTGGACTCGTTGGCCTTGGAGGTCTTTTCCTGCCTCTGTGATTCTGTGGTTCTGTGATTCCTTCTGTGTGTTTTAGGAAATGCCAGCCACATCCTAGCATGGATGGTGTTGTAGTGCCAAAGCCACCCATTACTTTGGATAAACCAAAAACAGATAATATTCTGAGCCTTTTCCAGAAATTCATCTCAAACATGGAGGTCTCCTTTAAGCAGCCTTATATATATGGAACAGCACCTAATGGTAAGTGCTCATTTCACCATGTCAAAAGCAAGATGGGGAAGTCAATAAAACTTGCTGTAAGAAAGGACTGTAATGAGGCACCAATTCCACTGAGTACCTCTAGAAGTGCTAATTCCTTACACTGTATGCTTATTTGCACATGTGTGTGCAGCAAAGGGAGCTGGTCCTGGCGTTCAGGGCTTTGGGGCATGCCTTGAATGCACCTTGCTAAACCAGGCTATGGATGAAGAGGCTGGGAAGTCCCATGAGTTTTGTGGGAGGTTTAAGAGAAGACAGTAGAATACCTCTGTGGCATCCCTTTGATTCAAAGTGATGTTGAGAACTCATCCCAGCAGTGTCAGGGTCGGACATAAGTAACCTACTCTTCCTGTGTAAATACTTCTGCTCCTTTGCAATGCTTTGTAAGCTTAGCCTACAGTGCCAGAGCTGTGCACAGTGGATACTTGTCTGACTGAATTGGTGAAATTAGGGTTCCCTAGGTACTGCCCTCTGGATGTTGCTTCAGCCCTTGCTGGCAGCGGGCCTTGGGTCAGGACAGAGACAGACTCCAAATCTCCACAATAATCTGGTAATCATAATGTGTTTTTTCTCTTTAGGTCCCTTCTCATTTAGTCATGGTACAGCATACCATGGATCCACATACGGACCTGCCTTTCATTTTCCTTACAACTAGCCTAACAAAATATAAATTCAGTGGCAACCATAATGATAACAGTCATAGAAAGGAGAGAAGAGAGAGAGAAAGCCCAACCAAAACTATCAATGCACAGCACGATTGCTCCCCCATCACCTGCTCTCTGATGTGCAACCACTGTTCCTGAGCAGCAATGGGCTCCTTGTGGCCATCTCCCCCCAGTTCATACACTGGGCATGGTGTTCTGTGGTGTGGAATATCCCTCTGGCCAGTTTGGGTCACCAGCCCCAGCTATGCTTTTTGTGCACCTCCTTGCTGGCAGAGCATGAGGCACAGAAAGCTCCTTGGCTCATGTGTACACTGCTCAGCCACAGCCAAACCATCGTTGTGTTACCAACATTATTCCCTGCTGAACCCAAAACTGTACCAGCTGCTGAGAAGAGAATGAATTCTCAGGAATGAAGCTCTCATTATTAGAATGAATCCCAGCCCAAACCAGGACAGGACTCCAATACACACAGTGCCATCCCAGAGCTGCTGGAGGAGGATACCAGCAATGAGAACTGCTGGAAGCTTGGAATTGTTTGTGCCTGGTTTGAATGCTCCTCTCTGCTCCTTGGGTCGAAGATATCAATGGTAGAAGAAACACTCTTTTCATGATGTGTCTGTCAAGGCTGGACATCCTGCTAAGAACTTCGGGCTTATAGAGACTGGAACCATCCCTTTCAAGTATCCCATCCATGCTGCTATCAGTGTGTTGAAGCTCCTGTAGTAACGTGGGGACAAGGTGTTGTTTTGTATTTCCAGGCCTAGAAATTGTGAGCCTTGCACGGAAGCTGTGCTAAGCTGGCATCTCATAAACTGGGTTGTGGGCTGCTGTGAGGGGGTATATCACAGCACCCTGCCTCGTCCTGCAAGAGCTCCTGTCTTATTTGTTCTGTTTATCATAATGGAAATACCCTTAAGTTGCTCATTTTTGCTCAGTTGTTTTAAGTACTGTGTTGGGTTCATGTTAATAAAGTCATTGTTAAACACGATGGCAATTTATTTTATCTAAAAGCTGACAGCTCAACATTAACTGCTACAGAACTAGGCAGCAGCGATACTGATCTTTGATCTAAGGCTTGATCTTTGATCTCTGCCGTCTCTTTCCATCCTGCACATCCAGTGGCAGACGCAAAGCTGCCCTGGGAGGTGAGGAGAGACTGGGCAGCATTCCCTGCTGGAGACGGAGGGGAAACTCCCCGAAGTGGCTGCCGCGGTGTAGGAAAGGGTGGAGCCGGCAGAGGGAACATTTCTCTGCCGGGCCTGGAAGGGGAGGGCTCGGAGAGGAGGGCTGGCCTTGGCCGGGTGCCTGCTTCTGGTTTTAGTTTCGGTTCTGTGCTCTTGCTGCAGCCATGGCCGAAGCTTGGGAGGGATGTGTAGGGGCTGGCAGCCTGAAGGCCGAGCTCACCTGCCCCATCTGCCTGGAGCTGTACCAGGAGCCGGTGTCGCTGAGCTGCGGCCACAACTTCTGCCGGCCGTGCATCGAGGAGGCGCCGTATTCGCAGTGCCTCTGGACCTGCCCCACATGCATGGCCGACCTGGCTGTCCCCCTGGAGCTACACAGCAACTTCAAGCTGCGCAACATCGTGGAGGCATTTAAGGCCACCACTTCCAAAGGACAACAGGCTCGAAGAGAAAGCCTCCAGCAGGACGAAGGCACCGAGAAGGGGAAAACAGACGTGGTTCCCTGTGAGCAGTGCCTGGATGGACCCCAGCCAGCTGTGAAAACCTGCCTGATTTGCGAGGTGTCCTTGTGCCAGGCCCACCTGAGCAAACACAACGCCAGGGATTTCCATCAAGAACACATCCTGGTGGAGGTGGGAGCAGGCAAGGCGGAGGAGAGGAGGTGCCGGCATCACGGCAAGCTGCTGGAATGCTACTGCCTGAGGGAGGAGGAGTGCATCTGTGTGCTCTGCTCCATGGCTGGGGCCCATAAGGGCCACGAGGTCATCACCCTGAAGGAGGGACACGACAGAGAGCTGGTAGGGAGCTCTTCCCTGCCCATGAGGACGGGTGAAAGCCGCAGGAAGGGCGGTAGGGCTTCCACAGGGAGTGGGGATGGATGTGAGGGCAGCCCCGGGAAATTTCTCTCCCCCAGCAAGGGACTGGTTCATTGTGCTGGAATTTGCTTTTCATTGCAAGTGGCGGTGTGTTGCCAGAACAGTGTGAACAGCTAAGCAGAGGGAGAAGAGAGGGGAAAGGTGTCGGGGGGTGGCCGGGACAAGCGTGGTCAGTCCCTCAGGGTGTGGGGGTCCCTCAGGGCGGTTCCCCTCAGCGGTGAGCTGCAGCCCCGGCGCTGCCAGCCGCCCTCACTACGGTGTTCCTGGCTGGAACTGAGAAGTATTCCTGCAGGGATTAGAAAATCCCTTCCTCCACAGAGCCTCGGGAATGCCATGATGTTGAACTTTGGGTGGGGAAGGGCGTTTCCCCTCTCGAGGTCCTTCCCTTGGGCTCCGTCTGTGTAGCACGGTGGGATCAGGCTCTGCTCCCCAATAACCAGTGACAGGATGAGGGGAGGCAGTCTCAGGTTGTGCCGGGGAGGTTCAGGTTGGACATCGGGAGGAATTTCTTCACTGAGAGGGTTGTTAAACATTGGAAGGGGCTGCCCAGGGAGGTGGTGGAGTCCCATTCCTGGCGGTGTCCAGGGAACGACTGGACGTGGCACTCATTGCTCTGGGCTGCGTGACAAGGTGGGGATTGGTCACAGGTTGAACTCGATGACCTTGAAGGTCTTCTCCAATTTCAGTGATTCTGGGATTCCTCCCTCTGCCACAAATTTTGTGGAGCCAGTGTCCCAGTAGATACAAGAGACATGGGGTCTCCATATTCCTGCCTCTGAGTCCAGCTGCTGTCCTGGAAATGCTCCAGAATCAGTTGAGACTGAGGGGAGTAAATGCATTCCCTGTGCTCACTCACTGCCTTGCATTTGAACTATCTGGGCTCTGTTTAGAGCTCAAGCAAAAACCCTGCAGGAACCCAGTGCATGGGAAGGAAATGGCTCCCTCTGGACCTCAGGACAGGTCACAGCCTCCTCAGGAATTAGCAGAAGCATCTTTTTCAGTTGTATGAGCTGCAGACTTACTTCCTCCCCCAAGTTACATATCAAAATTTCAGGGCTGCCAAGCAGAAGTGGGATGTGTGAGACAATGGCTATTTCACCAGCTCCACAAACTGGCCATCTGGTTTGAAGCTGTTCCTGCTGGGAAGTTCAGTGCTGTCTTTCCTTCTCCAGGTTAAACTCTCCAGCACCATGACAGACCTGCAGGAATCTAGAAGTGATTTAGTTACTGCCCTAGAAGAGCTTCAGGAAAGAGAGACTCAGATCAAGGTTGGTATCCAGATAATTGCTAATTCATAGCATCTTTCCTTCACAGTTCCCCAGCAATAAGTGATTGAAACTATACTGTTAGAAGCAGATGAATAGACAGGGAAAAGAGTGGTTTGAGAAACTGCCAGAAGCCAAGCTTCATTGCAGCCTTCCAGCTCCTCCACAGGAGGAACCAGCTGGGGGATTCCACCCTGTATTGTGGTTGCACAGACCAGGTTGCAGGACTGGCAGCCCACAGACTGTACATAAGATTATGTATTCTTAAAGATTTCTACCTGTTTAATAAAAGAAAAGCAATTTATATCTACAAGTGGGATTTCCGGTGTGTACCGGTAAGCTCTCACATTGGTATTCCATTCAAGAAATTCATCTGACTTGATATATCTGACTTCCTATATCAGGATTAATTTTGAAAAGTCTCTGTTGAATCAGATATTCCAAGCAAATGTTTATTGTCTGCTTCCTTCTAAAGCCAGCACAAAGGACAGATAGAATCCTAATTGATAAGCAGAGGCACTAAACTGAAGGGTGGAGTTTCTGAGCCAGTGCCCCTTTTTCTCATCTCTTCGTTTAGAACGATACCAAAACACTGACTTCTGACCTAAAACAGCTGTTTAAAAGTATAAAGGCAGAGCTTGATAAGAAACAGAGGATGATCCTGCGTGACATTCAGTCTTATGAGGAAGAAAACCTGGCAGTTGTCGCCAACGCAAGGAAGGAAATGGAACAGAAGAGAGACCAGGCTGAGCAGAACCTTCAGGCTTTGCAGATGATAAAAGAGCAACCAGATACTTTCCTCTTCTTCAAAGTAAGCAGTGGCATTCTGCTTTTCTTCATGGATCTGCCTATTTCTGCCAGGTGACCTTTCTGAAAATCACACTAATGATATCTCTTTATCTTTTTTTTTTTTCTTTCTTTTTTTTTTTTTTTTTTAAACAATCCTCTTGGTAGGATCTGAAAGAAGTCACAGACAGGTATGTTCCACTTCATAACATTTCTTTTCTTACTTGAAAAAATATGGTGTTGATAACTGGGATCAAACCCCATCACCCTATGCTGCAAAGCTGCTCCATAATCCAGCTGAGCCAGAGGGCACCACATCCAAAGTATGGATGGAGAGATCCCTGCCTGCTGTTACACTTGTCCCTTTAAATTTCAGTTTCCTGGCTGGATTCTCACAGAAACCACTGGCTTTTATTACCAGAAAACGTTTTTATCAGGGATGAAGCCCCTGGGGTTCAGTTTACAGTAACACTGTCCTGGATGCACATTGGTGACTCCCTCATCTGAGTTCCCAGGGAACAGCCTTTGGCAGCAGAGATAACCAGCTCATTTCCCAGCAAGTCTGAGTTGTGGACAAGCTTGGTAGCTAGAAAGATTAATTATTATCTTTAATTTATAACTTACCACTTCCTATGTGATGCCTGGGTGTCAGCTGTAATTCAGTGGTGCAACAGCACACCAACAGTTCCAGATCCAGGAGAGGCTTTGCAGCAGCACTGCAGGCCCCAGCTGCACGAAGGGCTGGCTCAAACATCTACCTGGAATTTGAGGTGTCACCTCGGTAACTTGCACAGATTAAAGGTGAATTCAAACTCAGGTTGTAAGGAGAGCTTGGAATCACCGTGTGCCTCAGGGCTGCAGCTCGGTCTGTTACTCACAGCTGTGCTGCAAGTCACATCCTAGCCTGTGGGATAAAGATAATTTTCCAGAAACCTGGACACCATTTAATACGTTTGGCATTCTTGTTCTGGCATTGCTACAACAGTAAGAGCCTGCCTGCAGCAAGTCAAGGCTCTGTTCACACACATGGGGATCATCAAAACACTTCCTCCTCTCTCATTATCAGCATTTGAAAGTTCCAGTCGGTCAGCATGAGGCATTGCCAAATAAATAACAGTATGTAGCAGTTGGAATTCAACCTTCACAAAGAGCTGTTAACCCAAAAATTCATGTTGCCAAAGCCCTCTCCTATTTGCAGACTCTGTCCTGGTGAAGAATTTTGTTACCTTTGGGTGCTGGATGGTTTTCCTTGGTGCAATGACTCTCTGTGCTCTAGGATTGCAAGTCTGGATCTGGTCACTGAGGATGTGAAGGTGCAGGCAGTGCAGCTGAGTGACAGACTGATGGCCCAGTATGAAACCAAGAAAAAGAGTTTTTTGTTGGATCTGGACTGTCTGCTGAACGATGTGTGCGGTGAGCAGCCCCGACCCGCCCCAATGACACCGTGGGAAACAGGGACCTCAATCCTTGGCAGCTCCTTCCACCAGGGTGTGAGGGGCTGATGTGGGGTCCTGAGAGCTGTGGGGAGGGGAGGGGGCAGGTTTCTGTGGATATCAAGGAGGAGGTCTGCTCTTAAGCAGTGCAAGGCCAATTTCTCCTCTCTCAGATGTGGTTTCCTGCTCCCATCAACTTCCCAAGTTCTGGGTGCTCAGTCCCACTTTCAAGAAACATCCTCTGTGTTTGCCCATCCCCTCCTGGTTTATCTCTGACCATGAGGTCCAGGGGGACAGTACCCAACCCTACACTTGAGTTCATTGCCAGCTTTGTTAACCATTCTTCTATATTTTTTTTTTAGAACAACATCGCCAAGGAAATGAGAAGGAACAGGTAAATCCTTTACTTGTAAAATGTTCCCTGCAAATTTCTTCAGTTGTTCATTTAAGGACTGTATCTCCTGCACTTTCCTACTTCAGTTTTAAGGAGACCTAAGCAGAGTCTCAAAGGCTGTCCTTCACCTTCAAAGAAGGGACTCAGATCTATTCACATCTCTTGTTCTGCTATTAACAAGATGTGATTTGTGTTTTACAAGGCTCTAACATTCAACACCTTTTTTTTAAAGTGAGGCTTCACCTACTGATATCTCTCCAGAATGTAAGTGTTCAAAAGTACCATTTATTCCTCAGGACTCTGGCTTGGGGCTGTGAGTCTTGCAGAGAAAATCTCCCACCTAACAATGTGATCAGCATTTTGTTGCATGTGTCTCCTGTCCTTGCCAGAGCTTGTAGCCTCAGGGCAGAAATCTCTGGGAACTCACCAGGCAAATAATTTCTCCTCAGCCTGAGGGACACACTGGGTTTGCTTCAGCACTCAGGAGAACTCTGATCCTGTTCCAAGGAAAGACCATGGAGGGGTTCCCACCAGCTGGGCAGGAGCTGGAGCAAACCCAGTACCTGAAAAAGTTCCCTAAATAAATCCAAATGCTTCAGAAGATAAGTGTGAACAGTATTTCTCTGCAGATAGCACTAGTCCAGTGCTCAAATCTCATGGGCACAGCAGGGCATCTTTTCTCCAAGCTTTTTAAACTAAATGCTATTTAGAAGTTAACAAAATATTTTTAACTGTTCTTTTAATTGCTGCAACTAAAGTTCAGTTTGCAAATTATTATCTTCTTAATTCATAAATGAAAAAGAGAATCTTACTTTCTTCACCACTTTTTAACTTTTGGAGCAAATCTAGAGATACATTTTTTAATCAGTGTATATGTCCATGTATTTCTCATGTGAGCTCAGTCAGTGGCTGTGCTCTACACAGAACCAGACAGTCACTCAAAACAGGTTAGGGAAAAAGAAGGTTTGTTTCTGAGACAAGGCAGTGCTCTACTTGGAAGCAACTTGTCAAATATGTTGTAAAATATTACTTTATTTTACAGTAAGTGAAGCTTTTTCATCTTGTTTATTCCTACTGCAGGAAAGCATTGTTGAGAAGGAACAACATGCACACTTGTTTTAATTTTGTTTCTCTTAGGTCCAGATGTAACGGAGATGTGAAAAACAGATGTCAGAACTGAGATGGAAAGAAAAACTGGAATATTATCCAAAATTACCTCTAGTAATGAGAACCTGCCACATGTTTTGATCTCCCCTCCTACCTTGAATTCAAATAAATTCTGTAACACATGCAAATTTTTTTTGTAAGTACTAAGAATTAACACGAACCTAATAAAATCTACTGCTGCTGCATTGCAAACGGTGGACTGTATTACCTCACAGGTCTAATTATACTTCTGTACAATGATTTGTGGTGACTCTGTTGTCACTATGGGGCTGAATAACCAAATAAATGGCTCTAGACACATGTAAGCAAGGCTGGAGGATTTCATACCATCACCAGGAATTGCTGAGAGCATTTTTTGTGGGTAGACTCCCAAGAAATCAAGGCTGAAGTTCTCTGTGCTTTTACAGGACCTGTGGCTACAACTCTGTTCTGTCACTTATGATAATCAACACATACCTGATTTCAGGGATTAAAAATAAACACAGCAGTCCATCTCAGATTTGGGGTAGCATCTCTTCCTGCTTTAAATGGACTCTCCAAGCTGTGCACGTGCTCAGCCCTGGCTCTGCTGCACCCATCAATTGTCAGCATTACAGAAAGTGTGTGGCCAAATTTTGGGAGCTGAGCAGTTGCTCAAGGTGACTTTGCAAATATTCCTTCCTGCTCGAAGCCAGCAAGGCACAAAGGGCAGCACAAAGCTGCTCTGAGCCACTCAGATGAGGGAAAAGAATGGAGCCTGTCCTTCAGCACTTTCCTGACCCGGGCTTCTGTGGCTGCCAGCTGAAGGAGCTGGGAGCAGCCAGTGCAGGTCAGTGCTGCTGCTGCAGACAGAGTTCCTGCAGTGCTGCAAACCCCTGCAGACAGCAACCCTCCCTCAAACCTGGGATCTGTAACCCTGCTGCAGGCTCACAAAGCTTTTGGATGAAAATGACAATCTAGGAAGGTGGAATTTTTGAGTTAGATGCTAAGTTGATGGTGCAGTTTAATTCCCCCATACATTTGTTTGTTTGCAAAGAGACTCAATGGAATTTGTGACTTTTTTAATGTTCCATGCTTTAGCCTTGAGGAAGCAAAGAGCTGAAAGACTGGATGAAAGCAGGGCAAGAAAACACATAGAATCCAGCAATTATTTGACTAAGCCTTCTAACACATATCAACACTGAAAATTTTATCACCTAATTACTTCTTGACTAGGCGACAACATTGGACTGTGACACACAGTGAAAGTGCAGCAATTCTGCACAGATGTTTGTGCAGAACACTCTTTCATGATTACAGTATAATTGTGACATGCATAGTTCTGAGATAAGGACAGAACTTATTTCTTTTTGATATCGTTATGGCTTAAGTATTTTGATTACCTAAGAACTCTGATTCATTGCATCTTTCCTTTTGTATTACGCCCTCTCACCTCCAACCACTCAATTTTTACCTGGCATTTGTCTCATCCTTGATGGAAACCTTTAAAAGCAGCTCATTTTAGCTCTTCTTTTTTGGTTTTGCCAAGCACTGAATGATGTGACTGAATTAAATTTAATGCATTTCAAGCACTAGGATGGGCCTCTTCCTGTTACTTAGTCTGATGGGTTTTCTAAGTAAGTCAGACCTGCCACACATGGACCTGTGTGTGTGACATTAATTAGAGCCTTCCAAGCCCAGCAGGTCAGGGTGGGAAGGAAGGTTTGTCCCAGCTCTGACAGAACTCACAGATGGGAACCAGGCAGTTCCATCTTCTCCGTCTCCAAACTTAATGCAAAAATGTGCAAATTCAGGCCCGAATCTCAGTGCACTGCGAGCTGTAGAGGGAGGGAAGGGCAAGGAGAGTAAATAACTCATTTTTAACCACTTTCAGCATAACCCAGCCATCCTCCCATGGAGCTGTACCAGCAGGACCAGGGCACTGGGCAGGGAGGTGCCAGGAGGACAGGACTGAAGGCAGGAGGCTCCTGGCTGGGAGCCAGGTGGCACAAAGAGGCTGAGAGCCAGGGGAAATCACAGGCTGCCTTTATCTGCTGGGTGATAACGCTGAGCTGAGAGCCTGGGAAAGACTGGGAAGAGCCAGGGAGAGCCACTGCCTGTGGGGTTTATGGACAGAGGGCTGATAACAGCATCACAGGCAGAGCAATGTGCCAGGTGGCACCAGGGCACGGCAGGGCTGGACAGGAGCTGCTGGGCAAAAGGCAAGGAGGGAGGGCTCCCGGGGCTGCCCGTGGAACCTGCTCCATGGAACAAAGCCATTTCCAGGATTACTTTGCAGTCTGACCTGCTCTGTGGAGATTTGGTGTTCCAAAGATGATGTGGTGATCCGTTGAAGCAGAGGGTTTGCCAGGCAGGCTGAGTGGGATAGGCAGATGGCACATGCTGGCATTTGTGTGTCAGCAAACCCCAGCTCCTTGGCAGGAGATTCTGGAGCATGAGGAGCCCAGAGGCACGTTTCTCCAAGGCCAAAGGTTCCCTCAGCACAGAAATATATTAACCACAAAGCTTAATATACCATGAAGAAAGCAGTTGGAAGTGAAATTATTTAATTACCTTAAATAATTGCTTGGATTTTTTCCACCCATTTTTAAGAAAATCAGTCTAAAAGTAAGAAGAAGAAAATCCTACTTTTTTTTTACGTCCAGAAAAATAATAATGCTTGGGATATTTTTTTTCTTTTACTGTCACGTTCCAAGAAGATATTATTTCCCTGTTTCTGCCATGAAGACATGATATATTGGATGATCCAAGTTTTTCCACAGCCTGTGCTTCTAGAACAAGAATGAAAATGCTGGAACACCCATTGCTTGGGTTCGTGATTTCTTATTAGGATTCTGCAGAGTCCCTGCACAATAGGCTTTGAATGCTTTTGTCATAGATGTCACTCCTGCCAAGGATTTGCTCTGGTTGTCTTGAAGTCACCATATACTTCAAACTCAATTAAAACTCCTGTGGAAGTCCCTAAAGGGATTGGGAAGCCAGTCACTGATGTTTTTGACAATGGACAGTCAGGGAAGAGGGAGGGAGCTCTTCTATTTCCATTGCAATTGCCTGTTCTGGTTACCATGACATCTAATAGACCCTCATGGAGAAGGGAAATGTTTTCTATGGAAATACTCAGTATTTCTACAGGAAGATTTACAGCATTTGCTTAACACTGATAAGACCAGAGCATGAATTCTCCAGGCTTGAAGTTGGCTTCATTTGCTCCAGCTGTGTATTGGTGGGGTTTTTTTGACAGTTTGCATTCAAGGTTCCACCTGGAATGCAAATATTGGGCAATGTTTGACTTCAGATGAAACGTCTGCTTTTCTGTGAGAAGGGAAGGGAAGGCAGACAGGGCTGGCCCCTCCGACCTTGAACCTCCAGCCCAGAGACAAGAGCAGAGCACTTAACAGAAACCTGGGATTTTTAATACCCACATCACCAAGGATCCTTCATCCTTCCCAGGTGCCAATGAATCCCATTCAGTTCAACGAATCCAGCTTTCATTGAATCCCAGTGGTACCCCAGGACTAAAAAGGGGCCAGAGAGTGCCACGGTTCCCCACCTGCACAAAGTTTAGTTTCACTTCACCTCACATTATCGCCTCACATTATCAACCCTATACTTTCCATTTAAAAGGGCTGAGTGCAAAATAAAGGAGCAGGGGCAGCCTCTCCCGTAACTCCGCACGCCGAACCCCCTCGGAAGTGCCCCGGGCCGAGGGGTGGAAGGGGCGCGGCTCTGCCCGGCCCTCCCTGCCCGGAGCGGGGCGGTGCTGCCGGGACCCGCCGCGGGCGGGCGGTCCCTCCGTCCGTCTGTGACTCTGTCCGTCCGGCAGTTCCTTCCCAGGTGCCAATGAATCCCATTCAGTTCAACGAATCCAGCTTTCATTGAATCCCAGTGGTACCCCAGGACTAAAAAGGGGCCAGAGAGTGCCACGGTTCCCCACCTGCACAAAGTTTAGTTTCACTTCACCTCACATTATCGCCTCACATTATCAACCCTATACTTTCCATTTAAAAGGGCTGAGTGCAAAATAAAGGAGCAGGGGCAGCCTCTCCCGTAACTCCGCACGCCGAACCCCCTCGGAAGTGCCCCGGGCCGAGGGGTGGAAGGGGCGCGGCTCTGCCCGGCCCTCCCTGCCCGGAGCGGGGCGGTGCTGCCGGGACCCGCCGCGGGCGGGCGGTCCCTCCGTCCGTCTGTAACTCTGTCCGTCCGGCAGTCCGTCTGTCTGTAACTCTGTCTGTCCGGCAGTCCGTCTGTCTGTAACTCTGTAACTCTGTCCGGCCGTCGGTTGGTCCCAGCCGCCCCAGGTCCCCGGGGAGCCGCGGGCGGTGAGTACCGAGGGAAGGGGGCGGGGGACAGCGGGGTCCGGCTCGGATCCTCCTGGGCTGCTGCTCGCAGCTCCGGAACGCGCAGGAGGAGAGGAAAATGCCGATGGAAGCCGTAAGGAAGCTGGGTGGGAAGGCAGCGGTGCCCCGGGGCTGAAAGTGGATGTGGTGTGAGGAGCTGAGCCGTTGCTCTCGCTTCCCTTCCGCTCTGCCAGGACCCTCAGTGCAGGCTTGGCTTCCAAAGCCAAACCCGCAGCTTCGGGGGCCACACAGCCTTCTTCTTGCAGGCTTTTATTAATTGTACTAATTTTTGTTAATTGAAACACAACAACAATTGCATTATCCAGCGCAGTCGCGGTGTGTTTCCCTTGGGATCGGACGGTCTCTCCCAGCCCTGTGGATGCAGCCCGGGCTGTGATGGGCAGTGTGGGATGCCCTGGGCTGAGCTGGCAGCTGCTGCCTGAGGAAATCCCTTTGGGCAGCTCTTCCTCAGCCCATCCTCAGTGCCCAGCGCAGCTGCTCGGTGTTCCACCTTCCCCTGCTAACAGACAGGGTGGGAGAAGGGCCCTAACACTTGAATATCTTGCTGGAAGCCTTGGCAAGCTCTCCCTGAGAAATCCGGGTGGGATGGAAGCTGCTGGAGGGGTCTGCTTCAGCCAGGGCAGGGCAGCCAACACGCTCAGCTGCCCTTGGGAGGTGGCACAACTTCCCTGGAATAGCTGGCTGCCAGCAGGGATTCCATGGGATCTTCCCCAAAACTGCTGCTGCTGCTTGGGAAAAGTGAGGAGATCCCGTATTTGGAGCAGGAGCAGATCCCATATTTCACAAAAGAGAGGTTTTATTGTCCAGCTTTGCAGGTTTTCCCACATGAGTGGATGGCTGCTGGTTACTGTGCCAAAAGCGAGGCGGCTCTATTTCCACATGTGTTCCTTAAACGTGGTTTTCATTATTCATGTTATTTTCAGTCCTTTGTGGAAGTAAATGTTTGTGGCTTGAATGTTTTGCTGGAGGATATGAAGGATTCTGTCCAATTCCAAGGTGCAGGCAGTGTTGTTCCAATGCTTATCTTGGTGTTATCATGGTAATATTGAATTTCCTTGTTGCTCCACAACAGTAAAGACATTATTTGAAAAAGGTTGTTGTCCAACAAGAGAAAGGTCAAAGATTTAGTTGTCAGAATGATGTGATATACTTTCCTGTTTTATTCTTAGGGGGTGCATTTTCTAAGGGCCCAGCTCTGGTTCAGTTTGTGTGGAACTTGGATTTCTGATTCACCTTTACAATTCTCCAGAAATTGTTCATGACTTTCAGATTATGGATTTATGCATTAGTTTTTAGTGCATGTAAATTCTCCTGTCTAGCAAGGGGTACATGAGGGTGGAGTGTGATCACATACAGTGAGAATTTAAATGTAGAAAAATAAGGAAAACTGAGATGGGTGTTGTAGAAAGAATACTTTTGATTCAGTTTCTACTCTGAAATGCTCACATCTGAAGTTTCACCTTGTAGTAGTTATTTCAGCAGGTGAGTGAGCTTCACAATCCAGTTTCCTCTCACTCTCAAGGTGACTCTCATGTGCCACAGACGAATGAAGTCCAAGCCAGCCCTGGGCTGCAGGTAGTGCTCCCCCAAAAACAGAAGCCAGGCAGATGCTGCCACATCATGGGATCAGAAAGAAAGGCCCAGATGGGCTCCAGAAATAGCCTGGAGGTCTGATGACTTCTAGAGACTGCAGGACCTCCCTGTATCTTCATTTTATGGCAGTCAGTTGATAACAGATACTGGAAATTTCCTCAGGTCTGTCTTGTAGGTTTTTTTATCTTAAGTGAAGTCTGTCACAACGAGACACTCCCTGAAAGGCCAAAAGGAGTGATAAAAGTGAATTCTGGGCTGTGTGTAAATAGCAGCTTTCAGAATAAAAACCACAGCAGCTTCTTTGCATGTTATATGTACAGAATGTCCTTCAGTGCCCAAACTGTGAACCAAAGGTGCTTTCTCAGGATTGGGTTTTTTTTTTTTTCTGTATAAGAATAAAATCCAGTTTTATTAGACAAGCCAGGGCTAACAGTTACAAAATTGATACAGGGCAGCACTTTGAGGCAGAACAGGGTGAAATGAGTGTTGGAAATTGTATCATTTCCTACTGTCCTGACATGGCAAGGGGCAGGGACTGTGTGCTGAAAGGTCCTTTTCATGCCACGGAGAGAAAGCTGTCATGCAAGTCAGCACAAAGAGCCAGTATGTGCTCAGAGCTCTGGAGCCAAAAAGGTTTTTACTTAGAACATTTCCCTACTGTCTGGACATGACTGAAACCCAGGCACCCCCTCCCATGCAAATGTTTTGCAGCAGCACTAAAGTAAGCTGTCTGGGGTTTATCTTGGCACATTTCAGAAAATTCCCAGGTTTGGGTAAGCTGTCTGCAAGTCCTGGAGGAGGGACAGAAGGAATCAAACGAATTTTCACTACTGAAATCTTTACTAAAATCTCAGAAAACAAACTCATTGCTACACATAAAAAGTAGCCTGGCTTGATTTTTTTCCCCTGAGCTTTTGCAGTGTTGATTTGCTGAGCTTTGGGTGGGTGAGAAGCCTTTTGATTTGTAACTCTGTGCTGGTAAAACAAATAAAACTTCTTGAGCAAATACAGCTCCAAAACGTACTTTTGCAAAGTAGAGCTGACACAGGCTTTTGTAATACTCCCTTGATTCTCACTTTGTATTTAGGGGGGTTGTGAGGGCTGTAAATCATCCCTGAGCACAATTTACAGTCCTGTACAGGTGGGTGAGATTGGAAACCTGCAGGGTAGGGGTGGGGGTCTCCTCCAGGTGTGATCACTGTATCATCCTTAGCATGTCCCTTCTTGCAGTGCAGGTTCTTCATTTAAAGATCCTGACTCTTCATGTGGCACTCAGTGCTCTGGGCTGGGGACGAGGTGGGCATTGAGCACAGCTTGGGCTGGGAGGGCTTTTCCATCCTGGGATATTACAGCAGGGAGGGATACAGCCCTGTCACACAGAAAATCCATCCCTGCTGGTTTGGGGTCTGTGTTTGAAGCTTTCCTTTCAGTACCAGCTCAGGCACAGCCAGCAAAGAGTGGCAGGGTTTGGTTATTTGGGAGGGTGCAGGAGCTTACCCCCAAAGAGACACTCTCTGTCTGGGTCTGTGCTGAATGGAAATTCCTTTGGGGGTCCCAGCATGGAGCAGGAGATGAAACCAAAACTCCTCCCTGGTATTTTCTGTGTGTTGGCTTTAGGTGTGTCTGCAGCTCCAGGGACAGGGACACCACGGTTGGATTAGTTGGGTGGAATTGCTTTTTAATTGGTTTTAGAAGTCTCTGAAGAAGCCATTGTCAACATTAAGTTCTGTAGTTGGTTCTGCTCTTGTGGGTTCCTTCTGCTCAGGCTGTCCTAAGGCAGCAGGCACCACACAAAATCACTCCTCTCACTTCTGCCTCCCATACCTTTGGGAAACTCACACTGCAGGGATGGTAGCAAGGAGTGTTTTAATTAGGAAATATTTCTGTACCAACAAGGCTGTCCAGCCCTGGCACAGCTGCCCAGGTCAGTGCTGGAGTCCTCATCCCTGCAGGGATTTAAGACTTGTAGCATTTGAGGACATGGCTTAGAGGAGACCTTGGCACAGCTGGGAGTGGTTGGACTGGGTGATCTCAGAGGGATTTTCCAGCCTCAATGACTCCACAGTTCTGTGATGCTGTAGCTGCTTGAGAAATGGTGATTAACTGGACACATTCTGGGGCAGACTCAAGCGGCATCCTTAGCACTGCCAGTTCCAGTAGCAATTTATTAATTGGTACGATTAATTCAGGACGATTGGACAATTAATTGGGCAATTAATTCAGCAGTGAGCGTTCCACGGACAGGAGTCTGGCTGATGTTTGCACTGCACGGAGAGGACGTGAGCAGCACATCAAATCCACGTTGTCACTGGCACTCTGGGACTGCAGTGACACTTCTCAGGGTTCTCTTGCTGGGTCTCACCCCAGACCAGTGAGTTCCTGGCTGAAATGGCCTCACTGTACTGGTGATACCAGGTATTGGGGTTCAAGGAGTTTTCTGGAGAATTCTGGATGTTTCTGCAGGTGGGAGAGCTGTCTAAGTGCTGGCAGTCACTTGGTGTGCTCAAGTTTCATTAGGGTTTGTCTCATCAAGAGTTTGCTCTTTCCCAGTCAGGCAATATGTTCCCAGGATTAAATTATTGATATAATTACCCTGTTTTACTGTGGGAAGCTTGGTCTAGAGCACCAGTTCCAGCAGAAGTGTCCCACCTCCCTACCATTGTGCCCATTAATATGTTTTCCACTTTGTACATTATTTTGATCAGGTGCAATTTCCTTGTGAAACCAGTTCTGCAAAAGTGTGAAGTGCTTTTTTTTGCAACGTGTCATTGGCTGTAAAAAAGCCACTTCTTAGGTAACAAACCTCTACAGGATTTGCAAGGTGAAATCACTGCATTAAAAAAGAAAAACAAACAAAAAAAAAAAAACAACCCACAAGAGATGTAGACTGAGCTGTGCTTTGCTGGAAATGTCCCACTTGCAGTTAATTTTCAGCAGCTGAGCTGGAGTGGCTGTGGCACTACAATAACCCCTCTGTCTGGCTGTGCAGGGTGGAACAGGCTGCAGGCAGAGATTTTTCTCAAGGAAGCCTGCAGAAAGGCAGTGCTGCTGCATTCCTGTCCATTTCCCAACCCTGCCAGCAGCAGGTGTATTGCACAGGATGTCAGCTTCCCTCCTGGGAAGGGTCATTCCTTGCTTCACAGGGATGCAGTGGGGAGGCTCCCTTGAGAAAATCTCATTTTCTTAATTCCCAAGCAAGCTGAGAGGTTCCCAGTTTGCTTGGAAATTGCTTTCTCTCTGCTGAACTGAGAATTTCAGCCCTTGCTTTTCATAAATGCTGTGTTCAAGTCTCACATTGTACATTCATTTTTGGTTTAATGGTCTTTCTTTGTGTTTTCAGTGAGTCCTGGTGATGGCAGCGATGACAGAGACCAACCACATCCATGAAATGATGGAAGGGCCAGAAGGAGATGATGCCAAGTGCAGTTTCCATCACACAATGTTCCTGGAACCCCAGGAGAAGAAGAGGAACATGAAGGCTCTGCTGCTTAAACGAGCAAAAGAAACTTGCAGCTGCACCCCGGCCAAAATTAAAGATTGCGTTTTGGGGTTCTTCCCCATCTTACAGTGGCTTCCCAAATACAAACTCAGGGAGTACCTCCTGGGGGATGTGATGTCTGGTGTGATCGTGGGGGTCCTGCTGGTCCCACAGTCCATTGCCTACTCCCTCCTGGCGGGGCTGGAGCCCATTTATGGCCTTTACACCTCCTTTTTTTCCTGCATCATTTACTGCATCTTCGGCACCTCCCGCCACATCTCCGTCAGCATCTTCGGCGTGGTTTGCCTGATGCTGGGCCAGGTGGTGGACAGGGAGGTGGAGAGAGCTGGTTACCAGCTGGAGCCAGCTGTGCCAGGCCTGGAGGGGCTCGGGAATGGCACCGGGAACGGGACAGAGCCGCTCTGTGACAGGGGCTGCTACGCCATGGCCGTGGCTGCCACCATCACCTTCATCTCTGGGGTGTACCAGGTAAGGGCAGCTGGAGCTGGTCCACACCTCTGGGGCTGGGTTGGTTTTTGGGTTTTCTTTTTTAATGCAGTGATTACCCTGCCAAATCCTGTGAAGGTTTGTTACCTAAGAAGTGGCTTTTTTACAGCCGGTGACACGCTGCAAAAAAAAAAAAAAAAGCACTTCACGCTTTTGCAGAACTGGTTTTACAAGGAAATTGCACCTGATCAAAATAATGTACAAAGTGGAAAACATATTAATGGGCACAATGGTAGGGAGGTGGGACACTTCTGCTGGAGTTATTGTTGGCCTTGCGTTAGAGATAGAAATGAGACTAGGCATCTGATTTTTTATGCAGAATATTACATTTTTTATTATGGAGAGTTCATTTTTATAGGGTATTAGATAGTACTGTGTTTGAATGTAATTGGTTAGTAATCTAGTGAAACTCAGTTCATTGGTTGGTAAGGGTTATTGCACATGTCTATCAAACTTTTCTAGTTTTATATAGTTTACATATTTTTTTCTAGTATTCTAATATTCTTCTACTTTTCTTCTAATATTCTTCTTCTATACTAATATTCTAATGAGATAGAATTCTTGTTTTGTAAGTGCATCTCGTTTTTTTTTCACAAGAATAGATTGTTATGCAAATTTATTTTCATTCCTAGAATTTGTTTCTCATGGAAACTCAACAGACTAACTGTTAATTCAGTTAAAATAGTAATAAGACCTGATTTTACAAGGCCTTTCTTTTGTAAAGTTTTGCCTGCACCTCCAGCTCTCAATCCCACCTCTGCTCACCACTTTCCTCACTGTGGCCTGAAGCTCTGTTTATTTTTTTGGCATTAGACCCCATTTCATTGGGCCAAAATGTGGTGCATCAGCTCCTAATTCCAGTCTTTAATCATTTGCCTTTAACAAAGAAAAACTTGGACAGTAAAAGTATCTCCAGTTTCCTTTTATTTGTAAATGTGCTTTTCAAAATTTGCTGTTTGCCCGTTTGAAGCCAAAACAATGCTATTGCATGGGAAGGATTCTACTGAGAGGATACAGTATATTTTATATTTATATGTCTCTACTTATTTTCTAGAACTTAAAGCAGGTATCCTTGTTTTTAGGTCTTACACATTAACCAGAATGGGATTATTTTTAGCAGTACTGCAGAGCTGTGGTATTTGAGTTTGTTGGTTCACATTCATTTGTTCTCATCTGTCTGGGGTGGCAGCCAATCAAAATTTACAGGAGGGGAACAAAACATGTTTGTGACACTTTAAAACACAGGTTTTGGACACAACCTGGAATTTTTTGTACTGCAAGTTTCTGTTGAGTTATTTCAGGAATATTCTGGGCCTCCCAGGCTATGCTGGATTTTGGGTTTCATCTTTCATCCCTGTGGGATGGGTGCAGTTTGTGAATTGCACTTAATAGTCTTTGCAGGTACAAATACAATTAAATTTCTTTATCTGAAGAAATCGGATCAGTTTATCTTCAGTCCCTCTGAATATTAGGCATATTCTCTACAGACCAACACCCTCAAATTTATTTTTTTCAACCAAAATCACATACTCTTTGTAGCAGAAACTTTACAGTCAAATCATAAAAAGAAAATCTTCTCACAGCAGTTAATACTAACTAGGTAAGCTAATTATTATTGATGTTTTACACTTAGAACAACCTTGAATTAATTATCAAGGTTATAAGGGAGCCTTTGAAAGCTGTGAGCTGATTTCAGCCAGTCCAGGTTGCAAACCTTGCCTTATCTTCAGTAATTCTTGGAGATTCTCATGGAGTTCCCAGTTATCTCTGTTTTTATGGTCTGCAGCAGAGGAGTTTGCAGTTCACAGACTTTCTGAGTCAGAGGCATCAAACTTTCTGCAGTGCAGAGGACAGTTGTCACCCCACAAGCTGTGGTTTTATTGCAGGCTCTGAACTCCAGTGCAAGGCAGATGAAGGCCACCGGGAAAGTTTTAGATCCTTGTGAAGTTCACAGAGTTTAGAGGAACTGAAAGAGAAATGGCAAAAGCAGACAGCATTTCAGATGTGGCGTTTGTTTTTTTCCCTAGGTTTTCTTCTCTTCTTTTTCCCCGCCAGGGTAATTAGCAGAGCAAACAATAAACATTTGTTGAGGGGATGAAGACCCCCAAAAAAGCCTGGTTTGAATACTTGAGACTTTCCTCCCTGCTCAGACCATGCCTCATCCTCCAGGGCCATGCAGTGTTGGGTTTTTTTAATCCCAGCTGACAAAATCTGTGGGATTTGTGTCCTGACATGTTGTGTGTGGTTGGTTTCTTCCAGGTGGCCATGGGTTTCTTCCAGGTGGGCTTTGTCTCGGTGTACCTCTCGGATTCTCTGCTGAGTGGGTTCGTCACAGGGGCCTCCATCACTGTCCTGACCTCACAAGTCAAGTACCTGCTGGGCCTGGACATTCCTCGGAGCGGGGGCGTGGGCTCCCTCATCACCACCTGGATAAACATCTTCAGGAACATCCACACCACCAACATCTGTGACCTCATCACCAGCTTCCTGTGCTTCCTGGTGCTCATCCCAGCCAAAGAGCTGAACGAGCGCTTCAAATCCAAGCTCAAGGCTCCAGTTCCTGTGGAGCTCTTCGTGGTGGTGGCGGCCACTCTGGCATCTCACTTTGGGAAGCTGAGAGAGACTTACGGCTCCAGCGTTTCTGGCCACATCCCCACGGGGTTTCTGCCCCCACGCCCGCCAGTCTGGACCCTGATTCCCGACGTGGCGTTGGATGCCATCCCCATTGCCATCATTGGCTTTGCCATCACCGTGTCCCTGTCGGAGATGTTTGCCAAGAAGCACGGCTACTCCGTGAGGGCCAACCAGGAGATGTACGCCATTGGCTTCTGCAACATCATTCCCTCCTTCTTCCACTGCTTCACGACCAGCGCAGCCCTCGCCAAGACCCTGGTCAAGGAGTCCACGGGCTGTAGGACCCAAATGTCCGGCATGGTGACCAGTCTGGTGATCCTCCTGGTCCTCCTTGTGATCGCCCCTTTGTTCTACTCCCTGCAGAAATGCGTCCTCGCCGTCATAACCATCGTCAACCTCCGCGGAGCCCTGCTCAAGTTCAGGGACCTGCCCAAAATGTGGCACCTGAGCAGGGTGGACACGGTGGTCTGGGGGGTCACCATGGCGGCCACGGCGCTCGTCAGCACCGAGATCGGGCTCCTGGTGGGGGTTTGCTTCTCCATGCTCTGCGTCATCTTCCGCACCCAGCGCCCCGAGGCGCCGCTGCTGGGCTGGGTGGCCGAGTCGGAGACCTACGAGTCCCTGTCTGCCTACAAGAACCTGCAAACCCAGCCTGGGGTTGTGGTGTTCCGCTTCGAGGCCCCCATCTACTACATCAACAAGGAGTGCTTCAAATCCACCCTCTACAAGCAAACTGGCGTCAACCCCGTGTGGGTGAAGGCGGCCAAGAAGAAAGCAGAGAAGAGAAAGCTCAAGGAGAAGGAGGCGGGCTCTGGGGACAAGCAGAGCGGCGTCCCCGTGGATTTTGGGTCGGAACCTGTGGGGTTTCACAGCATCGTGATCGACTGCTGCGCCGTGCAGTTCCTGGACACGGCCGGCATCCGCACGCTCAAGGAGGTCTGCAAGGACTACGGGGACATCGACGTGCACGTGCTGCTGGCCCAGTGCAACCCTTCTGTCAGGAGCTCCCTGCTCCGAGGGGAGTTCTTCAAGGAGGGGGAGGACCACCTGCTCTTCCACAGCGTGCACCAGGCCGTGGACTTCGCCCTGGGCACGCAGCGGCACGGTGCTCCGAAGAACTAGATTGGAAAGAGGGAGATTGGAACAAAGGCTGGGCAAAATGCGTCTATGAAATCAGTGGGTGTGTGCTCAGGTAGCAGGGCAGGGTGGAGGCAGCACGCTGGTACCCTGCAATCCCTCTGGATTTACCTGCCTGGGGTAGTGATTCCGTGGGAGGTGCTGAATGAAAGCGGTTCTTAACTTGATTGTGGCCAGTCTGCAGATCTTAAATTTCCATGGGGTTGTTCATCTCATGTCTCCTCTCTGGAGCTTTCTGTGTCTCAGTTCCACTCTGAAGTTCTGATCAAGTCTTTTTTGCCACCCTGTCCTTGTGGATGAGGTGGGATTTTGGAGTAGTCTGGACATCCTGTGCAGCTGAAGAATGAGGCAACTCATTTCTCATCCCTCATTCTGGCATTGCTTTCCATCACCACGCCCTTGTGTTTGCCCAGGAAGGGCTGCCAGGGACTGTTTGCTCAGGTCTTTACTGGGCAGTGCTTGAACTTGCAGCCTCCCTGAATTTCAGATAGAGAAATCAAATGTAAACATGCAGGAGGATATCTTAAGGACTATCTTCTGAGCAAGCACCTCTCACCTCCAGAGGTTTTGGCACTGCCTCCTGATTCAGCCAGGCCACAAGGACATGGTTATCTCATTTCTCCACAGGCCTTCACCTGCCTGTGCCCATGGAAATGCTGCCTCTCCAGCTTGATTTTAATGATTTTTTTTTTCACAGATGACTCTTTAGAAGTCTGATTCATTCCTATGGTCAGTCAATCGTTTTCCTAATATTTAGGAGCTCTTTAGAATTGTGAGCATTAGATATGGAAAATATCTAGCTCTTTAATTTTAACCAAAAAAAAGTCCCTTCTAGGCAGTTTTTTTATGCCAGGTAGAGAGAATCACAGGCACCAAAGTAAAAAGGGACAAATAGGTGATCCAACGTCTGCCCAAATGTGTCCATGTCACACAGACTTTGTGCATGAATGCAGGATTTATTGGCTATAAACCGTTTGCTCTGTCCTGGACTTTATGCAATGGGAGTGCACAGACCATTGGAAAAGGAGCCAGGAAAATTCTTTCCTGGACTTTTTTTTTAACCAAGTCAGTATAAATCGAGCTTTTTACTTGGATTTTAAATTCTGTGGAAGTGAAAAGTGCACAGACCATTGGAAAAGGAGCCAGGAAAATTCTTTCCTGGACTTTTTTTTAACCAGGTCAGTATAAATCGAGCTTTTTACTTTGATTTTAAATTCTGTGGAAGTGAAGAGTGCCTGTTCTTCATGCTAAAATACAAGGGAAGGATTTTTTACTGCTTTCCTCACAGCAGTAGAATACAATTGTGAAGGCAGAATTGAGAGATTAACAGTTTTTCCTGAATGCCAGCTATACACAGCACACATCCCTGGAAGAGGGTGCTTTCCTCCCAGAGGAGTTTACAGTCTGAATTTCAGGTGCTTCACAGCTTTTAAAAGGGAAAGGTGCTGTGAATAGACAATATTCTCATCCTTAATAATTCAAAAATAATGAGTCAGAAGTAAAAAAGGTGTAAAACCCAGTATAAATTGTGAAATGTGTACTAAATAGAAAGAGATTTTGAGTTTAAACTGTTTTGTTGGTTTATTTTTTGTATTTTTTTTTTCCTGAGCAAGGACCAGTAACTATTCTCTTCTTTCTGTGAAAGCTGAATGTCATGGATCACTTCACCCTGGGAGCCTCAGAGAAGGATGAGGCAGCAGGAAGATGAGTCCTTTTTGTGTTAACTGAATTTGCTGCATTTTTGAGGACCCAGAGCAGCACAGAAGTGCTGGGGGAGGTGAGGGGTGGCTGCAGCACAGCTTGGAAAGGCAGAACCTCGCTGGTGCCCACCCATTGCACCTCCTGGGACTGGCACTGGTGAGGAAAAAGCCTCTGTGTGTCCCTGGGAAAAGTCTGCAGGGCTGAAACCCCACAAATGTTCTGTCTCAGCCCTGAGGCTCCTTTATGAAGGAGAAGAATCCCAAATTCTGCTGAATTTTTTTTCCTTTGCTGCCGTAACCTCCTGCAGGAACGTTTTCACTCTGGGCTGAGGATGCTTTGTGCAGGGTGGGGAGTTGTGACCACTGAATTGGCATTGCCAGGGAGGATTGGGCTGAGCTGTGGAAGGGCAGTGAGCAGGGTTACATTTTTTTTAGGCTGTATTTCAGTTTTTAAGCCAACCTGGTTTGTGTGCAGAGCCCCTGGGAGGGCAGGTTTGTCCCCACAGGGGTGGCAGTGCCATGGCCTGGGGGAGTCCCTTTGCAGCTCACTTTTTTCACATGGTCAGAAAAAATCTCTGGAGCTTTGAGGAAAAGCCTCGATGCAGCTTTGAAATGCTGATTTTTAACTCCTGTTTTGCCAGAGGGCAGAGCAGCACTGAAAGTGCTGACAGTAAAGGACAGCACGGTGGTGGTTGCAGATGTTTTATTTGTTATTTATTTGCAAATATTCCTGCCTTCCTGCAGCTGCTTGTTCTCACCCCTGAGGCATGGGCAGGACACAGGGAGGGGAGGAAGGAGCTGCTGCCCAGGACACTTCAGGGCAGGTGAGCCACCAGTGGGACAGAAGGCAAATAAAAATTCCTCCGGGTGATTCTTTCCCCTTCCCCTCTCTCCCATGTTCTTTCCATGCTGCCCAGGTGGAGATTTTTTCACCTGTGACCGTGCACAGGTTTGTGTAACCAAATTCCAATCCTTTATTTATTACAAGATGGTTTTGCAAATGCATTCCTGCCTGTGCCAGGAAGGGAAGAATAGCAATGTTAACTCCAAAAAGGACCCACTTCCTGCAACTAGTGGGATGTGTATTTGTGGCTCCTGGGTATTTATTTGCATAAAAGCACAATAAAACAGCCATAAAATGATTTGTCAGATAATTAAATTAGATTATATCTAAAAGATGTGCTGCACATTACCTGGAGCACGTTGCATTTGGCCTCAATGCTGTTTGTGCAGCCTCCAAATTTCATTTCCAACAAAACACAAGAAACTATTAAAATGCAACAGCAAAAGCAGCCAGGCAACCAAACTAAATACTTTTAATGTTCTTATTTAAAATTAATAAGTATCTGTTAATGCACGCTGCCCTGGCTAAATGGGAACTGAAATAAATGCCATTTGCCAGAGTTCAGTGCAATTGGGAGTTCTTGGGAATTAACTGGAGATTAAAGCTTATTATGGCTGGAATTTCTCACAACAGTGGGTTTCAGCCCTGTTCCTCTTAGGCCTGGAATTGTTTTTTAGCAGTGACATGAATCTGATTTGAGCCTACTGGTAAGCAGCACGTTTTTTGTTTACGGACCCTTTAAAATAATCCAGTTTTATCTTTAGGAATTGGGGATCACTGATTGGAAACTTTTCCTCTAAAGCATTTGTTTTCTAAAGGAATCCATATATTTATGTATTTGTATTTTGCTGCTGTGTGATGGATGCAGCAGCTGGATATCTCCAATTATGCTTTTGTGATATTCCTGTCCTGCCCTGGAAAGGGCTCTCCTGCTTTCTGCTGTTTGAAATGAACAGTGGTGGGCATGTGCCAGGTTTTTAAGGGGAAAATCTGCCATACTCACTGTTGCCTGTGCTTCCCCCATCCCCTGGATTTGTGAATTTGGGAAGAGGGTCCCTCAGAACGATTGGGTTTGGGTTTTCCATCGGTCTGGAGCAGGGATGTTCCTCCCAGGTGCAACCTCCAGAGCCCAGGCCAGACTGGAAGCTGGTACAAATCAGTTCAGCTCTATTCCCAAATGTCCCAATCAGCAGTTATCCCTCTAAATGAAGAATTAAGAGATCATTAGCACGTTCATTAATGTCAACAACAGAGCATTATGGAAATGAACTCTCAGTCTCAGCTGTACTGGAAATCTCTGTAGCACTCTCCTGCTGAATGCCAGGCTCTGTTTTTCCCTCGAAATGTTTCATTGTCTGAGTGTTCTGACACCAAAACCGTTTTCAGAGGAAGGGAAAACCCAATTCTTCTCACTTGCTGTGCCTGTGTTGTGCCGAAGCAGAATGCAGTATGGAGATTGTTTAGCCAAGGTGAGGATGTTTTGTTTCCTTGGCACTGAGTGTGTGTGTTGGACTGTCCTGAGAGAATCAGAGCAGGGTGCAGCTCTGTGCAGCTGGGAGCAAGAGTGAGTGCCTGGCAGATTCAGTTGAGGTTAAATGTATGTAGTATAGTGTAATAAAGTAATTAATTAGCCTTCTGATAAGTTGGAGTCACATGCATCGTTCTCTCTCCCTCACCAACGTTGGAGTCGCCTTTGATTTACAATACAGCAGCCTCCTGTGCCAGGCAGCAGCACCCTCCTGTGCCCTGTGCCAGGGAGCAGCACCCTTCTGTGCCAGGGAGCAGCACCCTCCTGTGCCCTGTGCCAGGCAGCAGACCCTCCTGTGGGCCAGGCTGAGTTCCTGAGCTGTGGAGTGGCCACGTGTGGTGCTGCTGGTACTTTACACCAGGTGTAGTTGCAGCAGCTGCTGTTGCACACTCAGCCTTGCAGAATTGCTGCCGTGTGTTTCAGCGGTCCTGGAGATAAATCAAGCTGGGCCAGGGAGGTTTAGGCTGGATTTTGGGAAAGGTTCTTCCCCCAGAGGGTGCTGGGCACTGCCCAGGCTCCCCAGGGATGGGCACAGCCCCGAGGCTGCCAGAGCTCCAGGAGGGTTTGGAAAACCCTCCCAGGGATCCCAGGGTGGGATTTTGGGGCTGTGTAGCGCCAGGGGCTGGATTTGATGGTCCTTGTGGGTCCCTTCCCTTTGATTCTGTGGTTCTGTCCCAGCTTCTGTGGCTTGCTCAGGTCATGGCCAGGACAAGCCAGAAAAACCTGTGAGCAGCTGTGAGAGGGCAGTTCAGGGCAGTTCTGTGACTTTGTGCCTGCAAAGGTGTCCTTGAGTTATGGAGAAGGCTTTCCTGGCTCAGCTTTTACCTGAGGATGCCTTTCACCTCAGGGGACCTCTGTGCACAGGCTGCAGCTCTTGTGCTGGTGCCAGCAGAGCAGAAGGAGCACTGGGATGTGGGAATGCCTGCAGGAGCTTCCTCCTGAAAAGCAGAGAACAGCCCTTGCCTCCAGCCACACCAGCCTGGCTCCCAGCTGAGGTGACCAGCAGCACATTTCCCTGGGCAGCTTTGGGCTCTGCCTTACCTGGCATTAACTCATCCTTGCCATCCCTGCTCCTGTGGGACCCCCAGCCCCATCTCCTGCCTCTGGGGGTGCTTGGGAAAAGTGTCCCAGGGCTCCAGCCTGCTCAGAGCCTTTCCACACAAACCTCTGAGACCTTTGGTACAGCTGCTGCAGCACCTCTTCATGAAGAAGCTTCATCACCCGTTGTCCCAAAGCTGCCACCACACCCTGTGACAGCATCACAGTGTCTGAGTGGTGGCAAAAACCTTCTGCTGTTTCAAATCTGATGGGAGATCCAATCTTGTCCCGTGGCAGGAGATTAAACTAGGTATTGGGAGAAAATTATTTGCTGGGTGGGAAGATCATCTCATTCCAAACACCTTCCCAGGTGCTCGGATGGGGCAGCTGCTCTGGGCACCCTGTGCCAGGTCCTCACCCCCTAAGGGTGCCAAACAGCCTGCCTGGGTGCCAGATCAGTAGGAAACAGAAATGTGTCTCCACGTTTTTACTCCCTGGACTCAGCTGAATCTGTTTGCAGAGCCATTGCAGCCTTTGCAGTGATGAGCTGGATAATCTGGAAATGGGCACTGGGAATGTGCCATGCAGGGAAAAGCACAGGGACAGCAACAAGGGGCAGCAAAAGGAATTTTTTTGCTCCTTGTTGTATAGAGTGCTCCCAAAAACCTCTATAGCTGATGTGCTTGGCTCTTTTTTTCCATTTTCCAGGAGTGAAAATGCTCTTTATTGCTGTTTATTTGTAGTTCTCCTGGTCCCTCAGCCCCCCAGGGGCAGGGGCACTTTTGGCCTCTCAGTATTTGTGTTATCTTTGCCCTGCTGGGGCCCCTGAACATTAAACTGCCCTGCCAGGGAACAGGGGATGTTTCCTGGGATGTGTTACCTCCTGCAGAAATGTAAATAATCCCTTTCCAAAAAACAACTGCAGAGGTTCTGTTCAGCTTTTTTGTCCTCGGGTGCTTCTGTTGCGTTTTGCCATCTCAGCAGTGGCACCACTTCTGGGCTTGTCTCCTTTTCCTTGTTTTCCCCCTTAAAAAAAGATGATGTTTTGCAGTAAATACATTTCAAGTGAAGCTGAACCAGCATCCAAAAATGCTGTCAGACCCCCCCATCTGAAGGTAAGGAAGAGCATCTCTGTTAACCTGGCACTTTTACCTGGCACCTTTACCTGGCTCACTTCCTTTTTTTAAAAAAAATTAAAATTGTGACCTAAGCCATGGGAGCAGTGGGTGCAGCCATGTCCTAAGCCAGGCTGGCCCATGACCTGAGGGGCTTCCAGAAGCCAAATAATGTATTTATTGGCTTAAATAAAATACAAGATTGTATTTGTTGTATACACAATATTGCATTTATTGTATACATAAATAATGTATACACAAATGTATTTGCAAACCTTAAAGCAAACCCCTTTGTGCAGAGCACTTAAATCTGTTCCCAGGAAAACTGGAGGTGCCAGCTTGTCCTGTAAAACAGAAGGGATGCATTGACACAGCAGCACAGGCTTCAATTTGCTGCCTTTGCCTGTTGCAAAATGCCTGGATAACAACCCCAGAGGCAGGAAATTCCATGGTTTTTGCTCACTTTGGGCTAGAAACCAGCAAACACCACTCCTGCTTTTCCTTGTGCCTGGAGCTTGTTGGCACTGCTCCGTTTCTCACCTGGCTGCAGTGTGGCGTAGATGGATGTTTCATTGCTCACACACCGTGCCAGGAATAAAAAGTTTGGATTTTATTTTTATTTTATTTATGCTCTGGGAAGCAGGAGGGGCTGTGTCAGTGCAGGCAGGGTGCTGTCTCCACCTGCATTGTCCAAAACCATCTGTGCAGCCCAAGGATGGAGCTGAGCACGGAGTGAGTTTATAGTGGCAATAAAGAACAAGCCCTGAAGGTGCTTTTGGAAACAAACTGTTCCAGCTGTGCTGACCTTGCGTGAGGAGGGCAGCACAGCCCTGGGTGCCTCAAGGTCACCTGGAGTTCCCTGGTGGGTTTCTTTTTTATTTTGTTTTTTTGTTTGTTTTGTGATGCTTTTCCCACAGCGAACGTGAAGCTTTTGTATTTTCTGCCCTTGCCTCACCTCATGCAGAAAAAGGAATTAATTGCAGAGATGTGCACAGTGCCAGCGAGGGTGTTCTGCTGGGATGGAGGATGTGGAGTGGCCTCTCCTCAGTGCCCACAGCTGGGATTTCCAGCACAGAGAACCAGTGAGGACAAGGAGCTTGAGAACTGTGAAAAGTATGGAATATCTTACAGTAAAGTATGGAATATATTGAAATAGATGTTTATTGTTGGGAGTATACAAAAGCAACTGGGAATCTGAACACAAGAAAGGGGAGAGAAAAGTTCCAGGGGAGGATGGCAGGGAAGGCTTGGAGGCAGAAATCTCGGGGAGGGGGAAGAGCAGGGCTCTGTCAGGGCTTCCCAAGCTCCATCAGGGCATAAAGGAAATCTCAACAAATAAAAGAGCTCCAGAATATGGAAATGAAGATGGAATTGGGAAGGAAAAGCAGCAGCAGGCAGCAGGTTGGAGGCTGAAGGTAACCTAAATCCTGCCACGGGTGGAAAAAGTGCTTCACCCCATTTTTGTGGTGGGCAGGGCAGAGATCCAGAGCTGGATCTTCCTAAATAAGATCAAACCCAAAGATGGATTGTGCTCAGCTGTGTTTCATCCCAGGGAACAATCAGACTTAAAAGTCCAGCCTGGCCTGCTCTTCAATGGCTGACTCATCACTTCTTCAGTGAATTGCAAGATGAAGGATTCATGGAGAAAATGGAAATTTGGGTCATTTGCTGGGGAAGAAGATGGAAAAAGAAAATGAGCGAGTAGAGACCACATCATGCAGGCCAAGGCACAAACTGAGCTGTAAGTAGGAACAATTACAAAGTGCCTGAAAGGAAAGATAGAGTCTGTTACTGAGAGCAGGGGAAGGGAAAGGGGAACTCTCAATGTTGCACCTGAAAATACATGAGCTGTGGAGGACTGGCAGAGAAAAAAAAAAAGAATTTATATAAATAGATAAAAAGATTGAGCAGCTGCCTCCCTACCATGTGCTCTCATTTTCTCCTGCTGCCAGAGAACACGGATGTTCCTGATTTATTTACTCCTAATTACTGAGATCCAGACTTCCCCTGATGAGATAAATGTAGCTCAGGATGCTGGTTTTCCCCTTCTCTTCCCTCTGGGTGTCTCCCCAGCATCTGCATCCAAACCCTGTGGAATTCCAGCTCTCCATCCCCACCCCTCTCCAAGGTGCCTGTGTGGCAGGAATTTATCCAGCTGCACAGGGCATGGCACATCCAGCAAAATCTGGTCTGGGTCAGTGGGAAAGAGATGGAAAAGAAGGGGGCAGAAGAGGGGGAGTGTGTGCTCAGAGGTCTGGTGGAGGTTGTTGGCACAGCTGACAAGGGCAGAGCAGTGCCAGCTGATATTTATGAGGCTGCTCTTTCCATTCAGGGTGATGAACAATCCTTTTTTCCTGGCTGCTGCTGCAATTGCTCACCTTTACCTACCAAATAATACAACCCTGCTCTTTTCCCAGTTGTGTTTCTGCACGGCAAAGCCCCTTGTTACGTGTGCCAAAAGGCTCTGCAAAATGTGAGATGTGCAGATTGGACACATCCAAAGTTCTGCTGTCTCCCTGAAATAACCTGTGTCACCACAGCTTTGCTGTCTGCTTCACAGAGCCTCTGTGGAGGAAAAACTACCGGGAAAGGAAAGTCATTCTGGAACAGCTTTGCTTCTTGTTTTTTGGCACAAAAGCTTGTCCAGAATAGCTGAAAACCCGAGCAGAGGAGCCCAGAGGGACCTGAGCTCGCTCAGTTCAGAGAGGGGCAGAGCAGGGAGGTTTCTTTCCATCATTGCCCTTGTTTAGCAAACACTTCTCCAGATCCAAGCAATCCTCTTATCTGGCAGGAGCACTTCTCTAAGCCCCCTCAATCATTCTTGGTGTCCAGAACAAGTTGTCAGCCAAAATACTCTCTGAGAACGGTGTTTGTTTTCCGAACACAGCTCTGCTTGGCGGCCGCACCGTTTCCAGTGCCTGGACGGAGATAAAAGAGACATGGCTTGGCTCAGGAGCTCAGATCCCAAGGGAGGTGCCACCTGGGCCAGGTTTTCCCCTGCCCAGGAGTGCTGCCAGGTGGAGACAGCTCTGTGCCCAGGGGAGCAGCTCCAGGTGCTGAGGAAACACCCGGTGTGCAGCCAGAGGTAAGACTTGGTGATGTGTGCAGGGCAGGAGAAAGGGATTTCTCCTCATCCCAGTTCAGTTCCAAACCAAGGCCACTCTGGGTCTCCCCTCAGGAGTGTTTTTCTTTCTGTCTGTCATTCAGTTGTCACATAAAGGTGTTTTGGTGCAGCTGCGTTTTGGCTGAAAAAACTTGGAGTAGCTCTGGAAGGCGTCTCTGTTACTTAAAAAGCAGGGTGGTTTCATTCTGCAGATGGGATCAAACCCCTGTTTGATGCAAGCCACTAATTCAATTTAAAACTATGTAATGTTGAAGGAAAAATTAACTGGCAAATTATCTCCCTTACCCACATCTTGATTCCTAAAGTATCCCTTGGAATATCTTAACATTTCCAAAAGAAGTTTTTGCCTAAGTAGCAGTGTCTTGATGGCAGAAGGAGTTTAAGTGAAATTGAGTGAAATTTCACTGAAATTGAGTGAAGTTCCTGTTTCAAAACAAGAGGGATGGTGAAGGAGCACGGGGGATGCTCTGTAGCTGTGCCCCTGATTTGGGGGTTGTGGTTAATCAGCTCCAGAAGTGACAGCAAACGAATCAGCCTTGGGAAAACGCCTTGGTTTGCTTTGTCTGAGATAATTTCCCTTTATTTATTTATTTGTTTGTGTGTTTATTTGTTTATTTATTTACTTATCTGCCCATGGCACGAGCCCTGGAGCTAAGCAAAGCCCCTGTGCCCCTCACGCCCGCCTGCTCTCCTGCCTCGGCTCCCCTGTGCCCATGGGGGACACGTCCAGCCAGGAGCCAGTACCCAGCAAAGCCACCCTGGGCTCCCTCCGGCCACACCAGGCTCCTGCCACCTTGATCAGCCTGGAGGAACACGAGCCCACAGCCTCCAGCAGCAGGGAGCTGATCCTGGAGAAGGCCAGAGCAGCCTGGGCAGGTCCCTGCACCGGCTGCTCCCGCTGCTGCTGCGGCTGCCCCCGCACCCAGCTGCTGGGGGACGTGGTTTTGGGGCTCCTGGTGGCCGTGGTGGCCATCCCTCAGTCCATCTCCAGCTCCCTGCTGGCCCACCAGGATCCTGTCTACGGCATCTACACCAACTTCTTCTGCGACATCATCTACGCGGCCACGTCCATGCTTGAATTTGTGAATGCAGTGATTTTAAAAGTGCAGACACAGCTGAATGGGGGTTGTTTTCCTCCACGGGACAACCACGTCCTTGGATGTGTCTGAGACATCCTCAGGATCAGACACAGCAAGAGAAGAGAAGGATCTGTGAACCACCTTCCCAGCACCTCAGTCCTGCAGCTGGGCAGCTCAGACTGGTTTGGGGCAGACAAGGACCACCCTCAAGGACCCTGCCATGCTCCCTGGCAGTGTTCCCACTGCCTAGGCTGAGCTGTCACTGAGCAATTCCAGGCTTTTCCACTGGGACAGCTGAAATTCAGGGTATCCCAAGTGAGTGATACCCAGAGCTGCTCTGGTGGGGCTGCTCGTGAGGAGGCAGCAGCAGGGATCTCATAGGATTTTCTGTGTGGCATCCCCAGCCACAGGGAAGTGTTAAAGGTAGGTCTCTCTAGATTTCCGTACTCCAGATTAACTCCTGAAGACAAATTCCTCCCATGGAATGCTCAGCACATCCCCAGACAGAGTAGCCAGAGCTGCTAAAGTGGCAGCAAAGTGACATAAGTTTCCAGCCATCCCTTCCAGCCCTTCTCACCCATGCTGAAGCTGTGCCTGCTTTGCTTTTCAGATCCTGCTGGGGGTTTTACAGATGGGCTTCTACCCAGTCTACCTGTCAGAGCCTCTGCTGGGTGGCTTCGTGACAGGCTCCAGCCTCACCATCATCACCTCCCAGATGGAATATCTGCTGGGCTGAAAATCCCCCGTCACGAGGGGGTGGGCTCCTTCCCCTCACCTGGGTGGACCTGTTCAGGCACATCCACAACACCAACATCTGCGACCTGCCCACCAGCCTGGTGGCTTTGGCCATCATCGTGCCCGTCAAGGAGCTCAACGAGCGCTACGAGGAGAGGATGAAGGCCCCGTTCCCCATGGAGCTGCTGGTGGTCATCGTCGCCACCGGAAATGGAGTCAAGCCTCGTGTCTCCACACACGGAGAGTCCTCAACACGCTACTTTGGCTTCCAGCAGCGCTACAAGGCCGCTGTGTGCAGGGACATCCCCACGGGCTTCAGGAAGCCCACTGTCCCAGACATCAGCCTGTTTCCCAGCCTGGCACTGGATGCTCTGCCCATCGCCGTCATTGGCTTTGCCACGACCGTGTCCCTGGCAGAAATCTTTGGCAAAAAGCACGGCTACGCCGCCAGCGCCAACCGGGAGATGATCGCCATCGGCTTGTGCAACCTCATCCCCTCCTTCTTCTACTGCTTTGCCAGCTCTGCTGCCCTGACCAAGACTCTGCTGAAGGAGTCCACGGGGAGCCAGACCCAGGTGTCCGGGCTGGTCACCTCCCTGGTGCTGCTGCTGGTGCTGCTGTGGATCTCCCTGCTCTTCTACTCACTGCAGACCTCCATCCTTGGCGTGGTCACCATCGCCAACCTGCGGGGTGGCCTCAGCAAATTCCGTGACACCCGCAGGATGTGGCAGCTCAGCAAGCTGGACACGGTGGTGTGGTGGACAACCATGCTGTGCTCCACGCTGGTCACCACAGAGATTGGGCTGCTGCTGGGCGTTTGCTTCGCCCTGCTCCGCATCATCTTCCGCACGCGGCTGGGCAAGGTCAGCGACAGGGGGATCCACGAGGACCAGGCTGCCTACAAACAGCTCGGCAGCATCGCCAGCGTCAAAATCTTCCGCTTCGAGTGCTCCCTCTACTACGCCAACAAGGATTACTTCAAGGCTGTGCTGTACCAGAAAACCGGGGTCAACCCCGTCCTGCTGGCTGCCAGCCGCCCCGCCTGCGGGCACAGGCAGAGCCAGAGCCGGGCAGCAGCAGTTGGGCTGCTGGGCCACCGGCTGTGGCTGCCTGAAACAGGCCAGGAGCAGGGCTGAGAGACCTCCAGGAGATGCCTGTCCTCCCTGCACAGACATGCACACCCTGATCCTGGACTGCGGGGCCATGCGGTTCATAGACACCGTGGGTCTCTCTGTGCTCAAGGAGACACACCATGACTACAAGGAGGTGGGTGTCCAGGTGCTCCTGGCCAAATGCAATCTCTCCATCCGCCAGCGGCTCCGGGAGGGAGGCTGGGCTGGCCGGGTGGGGGGCACTGGGGGCCAGCTGGCCTTCCACAGCATCCACGATGCCGTGCAGTTTGCTGAGCTCTGGCACCGGGGGGAGAGCACGGACACACAGGCTGCTCTCCTGGAGCCCGAAGAACAGAACTTCCAGGTGGCTCCGTAGCCCTGGGTGCGAGGAGAGGGGAGCAGGTTTGGTGTTTGTGCCGTCAGAGCGAGCAGGACGGGCTGGGATGCTCTGCCAGAGGGGCAGAGGGGTGGGAAGGGATCGGGGAGAGCTGAGCTCAGGATGGAGCAGAGGATGGGAAGGGTTTGGGGAGAGCTGAGCTCAGGATGGGGCAGAGGTGGGAAGGGTTTGGGGGGCTGAGCTCGGGATGGAGCAGAGATGGGAAGGGTTTGGGGGTGCTGAGCTCGGGATGGGGCAGGGGTGGGAAGGGTTTGGGGGTGCTGAGCTCAGGATGGAGCAGAGGTGGGAAGGGCCGGAGCTGCGCCTGCCCCGCGTGGCCGCTGGAGGGCGCCAGTGAGCCGCGAGCGGGGTGAGCTCGGGATGGGGCAGGGGTGGGAAGGGTTTGGGAGGGCTGGGCTCGGGATGGGGCAGAGGTGGGAAGGGTTTCGGGGGGCTGAGCTCGGGATGGGGCAGGGATGGGAAGGGTTTGGGGGTCACTCATCCCAGCCCATCCCTGCTGTGACAGGGACCCCAAAAACTCCTGCACTGATCCCAGCCCATCCCTGCTGTCACAGGGACCCCAAAACTCATCCCAATCTCCCCCTGCCATGGCAAGGACCGTGAGCATCATCCATCCCCACCCCCAAAAGAAATCCTGCTGGAGGGAATTGTGTCTTGGAAGCCCAGGGATGGGAGACTGCTGTAAATAAAGTGTGTGGAAAAGGAATCCTGTGGCTGTGCTCAGGAAAATGCCTTTTTGTGCTTAAAAATTGATTTTAAATAGATTTAAAAATTATTTTAAACGGGGTGCTCGGCTGCTTGCAGTCCTTGGGGCAAGGCTGTGCCAGGGGGGCTGAAGTGACCAAAGATCTCCTTGCAGGGAGGGATGGATGTTTGTGCTCCAGGTGCTCCAGGTGTGGGTGGGATGCAGCTTCTCCAGCTCTTTCCAAGGATCCTCTCAGGCCATCCCAGAGTGAGGAAACTCCCCAGGGAGTTCCCTCAGCCCCAGAACAAAGAGGAATGGGGCACTTCAGCGGGGGAATAAAACCAGCAAGGCAGTAAAAACCTCCTGTTCCCTGACCCCCCTTCCCCTTCTGAACAGCACTGCCATCATCTCCTTCACAAGACTCTTTATGGAGCAAATGAAAGTGTTCTGGTTAGGCTTCAGAGGTATTTATGGTCTCAGTGGAGTCATCAAGGCCCAGCAGGAAATAAAGGCAGTGCTGGTAAAGCCTTGGCACAGCCTGGTGCAGCCCAGGGCAGAGATCCTGCAGTGGGACACAGATCAACACGTGGGCAGCTGGGGCAGTGCCACAGAGACACCCAGCACTTCTCGGGGGTGACAACCTCCTCCCCTGTCCCCTCCAGCCCTGGGACCTCGCTGGCAGCCCCTGCCCAGCTCTCCCAGCCCCAGCACCCCTGTCCCCACACTGCCAGGGCAGCCCAGCATTGCTGGGTTTATGTCACTTTCTGTGAGAGCCCAGGGCTGGCAAAGTGACAGAGGAGGGGCAGATGGCACTGCCCGAGGCCAGTTTTGGGCAGAGCTGTGGCAGGACAGCCTGGGCCCCAATGTCCCCCTGGGGAGCAGCCCCAGGAGCTGCCACTCTGTGCCAGGACCCTCCTGGAGCATCCCCAGGGGCTGGGGAAAGGCCAGGCAGCTGAAAGCAAATTCTCTCCCCCCTGGCATGCAGATCCCTGCTGCTGCTGCTGCTGCCCGTGCCCCCTGCCTGGCTGGGCTCTATAAATACTCCAGCACTGGCACGAGGAGAGGATTTGCTGCTGAGGCTTTGTCAGCCGCACTGGGAGCTGACTGTGCAACTGGTAATTATGGCTCAGCAGCAGCTGGACAGGTTTAAATCCTTTTGATGCTTTGAAATGTTCCCTCCGGGGAGGTTGGAGGAGTAAAGGTTGTGGCTGGTGCTGATTGCTTCCCCTCTGGAGGCACTGATTGCTGCACCCAGGGCTGCTCTCCTCTCTGCCAGGGCCTGTTCCTGGAAAAACAGCCCCTGGAATGGCAAGAAGTTGCTTCTGCAGCTCTCTAAGTGCTCTGAAGCAATTAATGTGCTGCCAGCATGGGATTATCTCCATGAGCACTGCCCCAGCAGACAAAACTCAGCTGGAGAGAGCATCGTGCCACGCTGGGGACAGGATGGCACAGGGACGGGCAGCTCTGCTCGATCCCAAAGGAGGGAACCCCAAAGGCTTCTCTGGGGCTTTTCACAAACAGGACAGGACTGCTGGGCTTTGTGCCTCGAGCTTTATTGCAGCATCAGCCTCAGCACGTGGCTGAGACCACTGGAAGGTGGCCACAGCTCACATCCTGCCAGCAGCAGCCAAAGATTTCCTTCTTCCAGAGCATTTGAAAAACTTTCTAGCCAACAGCATATTGCTAAAGCTCACAGACAATTGTTCTGGCCAGTCACTAACAGCACAGGAACTCCTGCTGCACAAAATGCTTGTCTGCCTTTTATTAACAACACACAACACTTCATTATTGAGCTTTAAACCTTCCATTTCTGCACTCTGAAGGCCCATCTCAGCCAAAGCCTAAAACTCAAGCTATTGTTTCATGTCATATTGTTTGCTTATATTTATTGTTTCATATTGTTTGCTTGCTGTACTATTGTAACTTTTCTACTGTCACACCTTGCAGCTGCAGCCAGCTCTCATTTCTCTGCTCCTTCTGTTTCTGAGGTTTGCTTTTCCCAGATTTCTGAAAGGCTTTGCTGTTTCCCCCAGCAGGGCAGGGGAGGGCTCTCGGTGTCACCTGCCACAGGATGGCCCCGTTGTGTCACACCGCTGTCCCCACCCTGGGGCTGTCCCACACCCCTGGGCTGTGGCTGGACCACAACCAACCAATTCTTTCTAATTTTTTATATTTTTTCCCCCTTTTTTTATCACTCCAGGAGCTGCATTCCTGCAAACACCTGTGCGTGGCCCCAGGGAGGAAGGGCAGCAGCTGCTGCTGCTGAGAGGTGATTTCCCCTTGCTGAGCCCTCCCCTCCCTGTGCCCAGCCCATCCTCTGTGCCCTTTCAGCTCCAAACCCCTGCCGTGGCTGGGAAGCTGCAGAATGGCTTTCCCTTCAAGGCTTTGTGCTTATTGCCCGTGAATTTTGCCCAAACCCGGGTGGAAACTGCAGAAAGGAGGTGTGAGAATGGCTGAAGGTTAAACGTGGCACAAGAGGTGAGTTAAATTTGGGTGGGGAGCTCCTGGTGTTTGTTTACTGGAAGGGCAAATACTGAATTGTCTTCTGCATTTATTGAACCCAGGGCTGGTTGTGTAAATCCAGTTGTGCCTTTGAGCCTCAGCCAGAGAGGGGAAAAGCCCTGAGTCTGTCTTACCAAAGCCTGGCCTAAACCTGTGGGTAGCACAGCTCTGGCTTAGCTCCTTGCTGCAGATCCCTGGATGCCAGCCTGGAAACACGAGAGCAACGTGAGGAAAAACCATCCTGGGAAGGAGCTGAGCTCAGGACTCACTGCCCTGGGCACAGGTTGGTTTTACCTCTGGGGGTTGGCAGGAAGGGTTTGCAAACCACTGCAGGCTCTTCTCATCTCTTTGAACAGCTCTGAATAAAGAATTCTCCTTCTTTTTCCTTTTATTTTGCGATAGGGAATTAACAATCAGAAATGATGCTGCCTCACCTAGCAGGTAAAGGATTTGGGAAATCGGTTTTGCATCTCACAGAAGCCCCAGACAGCAGAGCCACTGCTCACACAGCTGCAGAGCCCAGGGGACAAAGGCACAGCAGCAGCCTGAGGTTCCCAGGGGTCCCCAAAGGGTCCCCAAAGGCCAGGGGTGGGCAAGGGGAAATCTCTCTGCAGGTTTATTTTGGTTTTGTGCCCAACCCCAGTGGAACTGGCTGCGTGCTGCCATGGAAACAGCAGCAGGGTTTGCAGCCATCTCCAGGGAGCAATCCTGGGGAAAATCACCCCAAAGCATCCCCTGGTGCTGGGGGCTGAGGGAGCCACGCTCACACGGGGCAGGACCTTTGTCACAGCCACCGAGGGGACACAAACACCAGCCCAGGGCCGGGGAGGTCTCTCTGGAGCAGAGCTGGTGTTAGAAAAGCAGTGTGACCCAAGGGGTGTGGTGGCAGCAGGGAAGAGACTGCAAGGGTTAATCTGGCAGCAAACATCTCATTCAGCCCAGCAGAGAGCAGAAAAATTACTCGGCTTTAATCTACTTTGTCTCCAG